>NW_026732196.1:0-235000 GCF_028476545.2 Physella acuta | reverse complement strand
TATAATTCAAAGACAAGGTTATCCGACTTGATGAACTTTGAAACGCCTACAAAAAAAAATTCTAAGATAGAAAAAAAAATACTAGCATTCACAAAGTTGAGATGGAATTGCCTGTAATTAGTGTAAAAAGTGTAGGTCCTTTGACAACCAGGCTATATTTTAAAAGTGTTATAGCCAAAAAAAACGCAATGCACAGAATCAAACATTTTATGCTACTATTTAGTGAGGAGATAACTAGTATTTTGCAGCTCTGCAACGGTATGCATTTTTAACGGCTTTAAAAAACAGTGCGTGATATCAATCATGCAACTAATGACTTTAAGTGTGATACAAATACAAATTAACTGTGATGTCTACTGTCTTACTGTGTATAATTTTACTGTCACGAATAATGGTCAGTGTTTTAAAATCCTATCAAGCAAACTCAATAAATCATCAATATACAATTATAGAGACGACCAACCCATACGATTTGCATGAAAAGTTTTCCAGTCATGCCAGTCATCATGTGTGTTGCCAAGGACAATGTTTACCTAATTTCCAAATGTTCAACTGTAATTCCCAGCTCAGTGTGCAGCGTTGGTCGATCTCTTCTTCATCTTGGACGCCTCCGGCAGCATAGGAAAAGGCAACTACAAGAAGCAGCTTCAGTTTGTCTCCAACCTGATCCAGCCCTTCACCATAGGCGACAAGGGGGCAAAGGTCGGCGCTCTGCTCTTTAGCACACAGGTCCAGAAGTTGTTTGACCTCAAGACATACACAACCAAGGACGCCATTACTAAGGTAGGATACAGCAGTAGTATATCTAAAGCGTTATATTGAGGTAAGGAAAGAGCAATATTACAACCAAAGACGCCATTTCTAAGGTAAGACATACACAACCAAAGACGCCATTTCTAAGGTAAGACATACACAACCAAAGAAGCCATTAATAAGGTAAGACATACACAACCAAAGACGTCATTACTAAAGTAAGACATACACAACCAAAGATGCCATTTCTAAGGTAAGACATACACAACCAAAGACGCGATTACTAAGGTAAGACATACACAAACAAAGACGCCATTACTAAGGTAAGACACATTACAACCAAAGACGACATTTGTAAGGTAGGATACAACAGTAGTATATCTAAAGCGTCATACTGGGGTAAGGAAAGAGTAATATTACAAGCAAAGACGCCATTTCTAAAATTGGTTTCGGCAGGTTAGATTCTGTATCAAAAAATGTCATTTCAAAAAGCATTTAGCATAATTCTATCAGAGACACGCTATAAATAGTGTGCAGCCTATTAGTTATAATGTTACATGAGCTATATTCAGTTTCATTCTATCCCAACAAAAGGCTCTTCTGGCCGCGCCGTACCTTGAAGGCAGCACCAACACCGACTTAGCGCTCAACTACATCGTCGAGAAGAACGTCTTCGGCGCCGCTTCAGGTGGTCGGGCAAACGCCAAGCACGTCGTTGTTATCCTGACTGATGGAAGGTCCAACAACGTTTTTAAGAGTACGTTACTTTTGTTTTATACATAACGCTCACGATAATTAAACAATACAAAAATTTTCATGATAATATAAAATTATTTAAAAAATTCATTCAGATTTTAACGTTCAACATAACAAAAATACAATTTTATTTTAAACTGGTACAGTAAAAACGATTAAAATTTCGTTATACAGTCATATAAATTATCATTTTATATTCTAACTATCTAGAATATTGTAAAATAGAGTGTTATTTCCAATCTAGGTTAGAGGTATTCTGTTGGAAGTATGTATTTTACTTGTGTTTGTATGTTGTTATCAGCCAACAAAGCGGCAGCTTTGGTGCAGAATTCAGGAGTTCAGATCATCGCTATCGGCATCGCCCAGGCTTTCATGCAGGAACTGAGGGCCATCGCCTCTAGCAACTCTGATATCTTCAAGGCCGCTGACTTTGACGCTCTGAGCAGCATTAGGCGAACTTTGTCCCTGCATATTTGTGAAAGTGAGAATTTTCTCGTTTATTCTGTTGTGTGATGTCAAATGTATTTGAGCTGAGGTTTTGACTAAAAATATTCCGACAGTAAAAAAATTTAAAGTTTAGACGAGCAAGTGAATTTTAAACATAAGTCTCAGATCAAATTTTTAAAAATATGAAAAAAAAATACTTCTAATTTGTATAATTTATTTAAAATACTTAATTTTTATTTTAAATAAAAAGGCCCAACTGTGTTTATTTTAAGACATTCTCCATTATTGCAGCTGTTAATGATGAAAGTGATATTGGTATGTATATTTAAGTTATAATTTATATTTATAGTAACACTTTGAAGTTATAGATACTTTATTTGTTTGTGCTTTTTTTAATTTATTTACTGAATATTTTTATTGTCGTAATATTATCATTTTTTTAAAATATATATTATTGTTATTTATTTTTAAAATTAAACATAAATAAGTGTTGCGTCATTAAAATACGTGTAGATGAAGAGTAGAACAAACATTAAGAGAATAACCCAAACACTGTTATTTATTTCCTTTACCTTTTCTCCTGTTCTACAGATTAAAAAGTTAAAAAGAAAAGTGTTAAAAAAGTTTATTTCCTTTTATTTGTTAGTCTAAAAATAACATTCTGAGAATATTCAATTTTTTAGTACTTACGCATTTTTAAAAATTTGAACATAAACTTTTTTACTTCCATATAGGTGCTAAAGATGTTGAAGGTAAAATTTGTGTCATATTTTTTTTAATTACTAATATGTATCATTAATCGTCGACGACAAGGTTACTTCACGATTTCCCCCCCCCCCTTTCGCATTTTCAAAAAATGGCAATAGCCCCATAAATGACGTATTAAATTATCCAACTGCCCCTACCCCCAACCTCTCAAAATTCAGTTTCGAACATTACTGTTTATAAGGTTAGTCGTAATACTTTCTTAACCCGTTCTTCTCCTCTCTTATCACATCGACATTAAAAAGAGAAAGAAAATAAACGCATAGGAAAAATTAAGTTTGTCAGTTTTACTTACATTTGGCGGTTGTAAGGTGGTCGATAAAAGAAAGAATAGATTTATCATTCTCATAGTGAGAAAAATGGGCGAAAATAGACGTCTGGCTGTGATAAAACGAATAACCTGGCATTGTAATGAAAGACTTAGCAAATTTGAAATAAAAGATAGACCGTAGATCTACGACTATAAACGACAAGTTTTGTAAAACTAGATTAAAATATAAAAACTGGGTACTAAAACAATTTTTTTGTTTTCTAATCCAATAGGCCTAGCTCCGGGTGTGGCAAGTATGTAGACGATTCATCAATTTTTAAAAAAGAAATAAATATATTTAAATTCTTTGCTATTATTAATTAATAAATTAAATCCGAAAACTCAAGACAATTTTTCAATATGCATGCATACATTTATACAAAAATACATAACTAAATAGCTCCATCCATCCATCCATCCATCCATCCATCCATCCATCCATCCATCCATCCATCCATCCATCCATCCATCCATCCATCCATCCATCCATCCATCCATCTATCCATCCATCCATCCATCCATCCATCCATCCATCCATCCATCCATCCATCCATCCATCCATCCATCCATCCATCCATCCATCCATCCATCCATCCATCCATCCACCCACCCATCCACCCATCCACCCATCCACCCACCCACCCACCCACCCATCCACCCATCCACCCATCCATCCATCCATCCACCCATCCATCCATCCATCCATCCATCCATCCATCCATCCATCCATCCATCCATCCATCCATCCATCCATCCATCCATCCATTCTTCCTCCATATACGTTTACGTTTACGTTTACAATTACGTTTACATTTACGTTCACGTTCACGTTCACGTTCACGTTCACGTTCACGTTCATGTTCACGTTTACGTTCACGTTCACGTTCACGTTCACGTTCACGTTTACGTTTACGTTCACGTTCACGATTGCGATCATGATTACTATGTTTCTATTGGTAAAATAGTATTAGTGTTTAAGTTTATGCTAGTGGTAATCGATATTAAATAAATAATATGATATATTTTGCAGTTGAGCCACCAAAGATTTTACTTTCCGGTGAGTTTAATTTTTACCTATTATTTGTAAAGTGGATATTTACTAAATATTCAGATTAATTAGAGTTTCGGTGTGTTTTACGGTTCAATTTTTTTTTTAAATAAGCGGTACATACACACAGAACATTAATAATAACGTTTGGTTTCTTCAAGAATTGTTAGACGGATTATGTTTGTTTCTTCTATCATATCATTTTATTTCTCTATCTGTCAATATGCAATAATTTGTGTTGCCTAGTTTTATAGTTATTAGTGGGTTGGGGTGGCTGTCAGAATGTCAAAAGCAGAAAAAAATGACGGACGGCAATCTAAGAAAACGCTTGACAATGTAACGATGTTAAAAGTATAAAAAAAAATAAACGCTCCCTATTTTATAAGTGTAGTAAGTTTTTCTTTATTTCGGTATTTCCATTGCAAAATAGCTAAAAAAGATTATAAAAAATTACTTAAGTTTTTTATTTTTTTTTTATTTTTATTTTTTTTTGTTGTCGATATTTTATAATTTCCTTTATAACAATTATTATGTCATTATACATACATATTATGTATACATATCATACACGTTTTTTTTCGGATACTACACAAATAAACTAGTCATCAAATTTGACATCGGTATGTCCAAGAACTTTTGTTGTTGTTTTTTTTCTGGTCAATTTCAAAGTAAGATAACTAGGCTCTGGGTGTATGTACCCCCGTAACAGCATTTAGTTAAAACTTGAAGTTTGTTTTTATGATTTGATGTAAAAAAAAAAAAGTAATTATTAATTTACTAATCCTTTTCAGATGTTCCTGTTGCATTACCACGTAAGATTATTTTTTTAAAGCTAGCACATAATGTAATCATGTGAATCTTTCCATTCAATTTAGGAAGCAAATTTCCATTGTAATAAAATTAGGAGCGGTTAGTTTTTATGGGGGCAGCAGTATGTTTAATGGGGGCCCCACACTGTTTTTAATTTAACTATATATAACTAAAGCATAATAGCAAAGCATTACATTATCAATTTTATACGTTTTATGCATACATGAAACATGATATATTATAAAGAAGATTTTTAAAAAAGGAAATCATCACATACTAATGAGTATTTACATGTATATTTTCATAGCATTATTTTTCCCACCAGCCCCTGTGAACCCTTGCCCAGTCAAGGTGGACATAATCTTCTGCTTGGATTCCTCTGGCAGTATCGGCCAAGTCAACTACCAACTTCAGCTCAAATTCGCTGCAGAAATCGCCAGTAACTTCCCCTTGGGCACAGAACTCGCTGCCATTGGTAGCGTTATTTTTAGCAACACGGCGGAAAAGGTCTTCGAGCTAAAAGACTACACAAAGCTGAGTGAAGTCACAGAGGTTTATATTTAGCTTTTATTTAATTCGCGTACTCTGTTTGATACTTTGTTTGTCGATTTGTGGTAAATCTCGCAACTCATCTTTGACCCTCGTATAATATCGCGATACATTCTGGATACATTCGTCTCCGATGACAATACAAGAATGTTTAATTTTAATCTAATTACACTTTTGATTAGACATTAAAATTTAAGTAAAATATAACTAAATTTAATAATAAAAAGGAGAGATAGCAAGATTCAAATACTAACGATCGCTCGATCAGCTAGACGACGACGTAAAACTGTTGGTCATGGCTGGTTAGTTTTAAGCCTCAGAGTCGACTACCGACCAAAATGGGAAAACAAAATGTATTTTAGAGATAGCAAGCTAGGGCCCTACTAATTGGGTTTTTATTTATTTATTTTTTTTTTTTTTTTTTTGTAAGTGGCGTTTAATTAATTGAAAAGAATTACTATATTAAAAAGTAGAAAATAAATTAAAAATATTTAATAGGCTTTTAAAAATTAAATGCACTGAAAATTCCAATTCTAAAACTAAGTTGCTTCTTTCATAAAAGTATTGGTCGTTCATATTATCGTTTACACATTTTAGCGACCAATGCTTTGATTAAAGAAAGCAACTTTGTTTTATAATTTAAAAGTTTGTCTTGAATAATAAGAAAGGGCGCTTCATTGATAATTCTAGAAAGCCTGACAGAACAAAGTTCGTTTCCTTATGTACTATGTCATACTACAATCACTAGTTGATACATTAACGATTTGTCAACAGGCCATCCTGCTGACTCGGTACATCAACTCCACAACAAACGCCCACCTGGGGTTTAATCTCATCTCCCAGAACGCCATGTTCGAGTCCGATGCTGGCGGCAGGGACGATGCGTCAAAACTTCTTCTATTTATTACTGATGGACAATTAGATCAGCCCAAGTTAAGTGAGTCATTAACTATTGAAGGCCGAAACATAGACCTATACCTAAAAGTAATCACAAATTTAATCACTCAGAGAATAGCTTGTTTCGAGTTTGTCATTGTGTTCCGAATTCATTGAAGGATAATGGTAAAAACGGCTACATGACATTACCCCCCCCCCCCCCTCCGTCAATTACCCACGCGGGGACATTTCCCCACGTATTTCCCCCAGAGCAATTGCCCCCCCCCCCCCTTATCAATTACACCACTGGGGAATTACCCCTCCCCATCCCCCAAGATACAATCCTGATTTTAACTCCAACTCTATACCTATATAGTACCTTAATCCTAACCTTAAGACAAAGACGAAAAAGCTAAGCATTCACCTCAGCCTAAGATTAACCCAAAACCAAACCCAACTCTACTCCACTTGCCCAGTGTCCCGCCAAGTATCAGACATGTTTTTATCGTTTAAAAAAACTATTCCGGCGGAGCATGGTTCTGACCACACTATCCCTTCATATGCTGAGGACAAAGAAACAGATGAACTCTACTTCACCTGCCCTGTATCCCGCCAAGTTCCGATAGGCAACTTTTCCATTCACATCTAAAAAAAAATGAAAAAAAGTAACATAGGCATGATGTGTCTCGAACCCGTGCCACCGCATGGTAACCTAATACACTAACATCTTAGCTATCTAGACTCGTAGGATAAGGGACGTAGGCCTATTTACTGATATATTTTACTTTTATTCTGCGTAAGAAACTTCATTTACGCGAATAGGCCCTAGTATTATTTCAAATAAAATCGTATCCCTAATTAGCTGATTCCATATCTAAACAAATAAAGATTAGTATAAAATAATTAAGGCCTGAAATAGTTTAGTATATAGATTCTAGATCTAGATTCTTGATGTAGAGTTTACGTTAAGTCTAGATCTAGCTATAGAATTTACGTTAAGTCTTGTTTTTGCCGTAACTCAAGATCTAGAACCTAGATAGATAAATCCCATGTATTCTCGAATTAGATGACCATTGAAGCTAAAAAGCAAAGATTTATATGATATATTTAAGGACTAAGCACTATTACTTTAAAAAAGAAACGTAATGATTTATTGTGATTTTATAATGGTTTTTATTTTTAACTAATTAATTTTGGATTGTACTAGATCAGTGGTTCCCAACCTTTTTCGAGTGGCGACCCCCTTTTATAAAAAGTAAGTGACCCGCGACCCCCATAGAATTAAAAAGCCGAAATTAGCATGGACATTAATAAGCACTAAAATAAGATTTTCAAGTAGACTTTCAGTATGAACTACTCTTGATAACTATTTTAATAGCATGAGTAAAATAGCATACTATTCACTAAACCTTCGTGGTTAAGTTTTTAATTAATTTTTTTTGTTAACGCCAACCTATGTCACTATAATTATCTTAATTTTGTTTTTAATCGAAGAGCGTAATGTTGAAAATATATTCTCGAAAAGTCAATCAATTTTACGTTTGGGTATGAATGGTGAATACTACACCAAAATTGTGTCTGCAGTTTTTCATCTTACACGGAATCATTCTGCAAATCAAAGAATTCATCTTGTAATTCATCGGGAATGCTGGCAACATCAAGGGAAGAAGAGAATGGGTAATGCGTAAATGCAGATTCTTCTTTTTTCAGCTCAGAGAAATAACGATGCAGTTCGTTTTCAAGAGATTCAAGATGCCCAGAAATCGCTTCTATCAAAATTTTAATTATCTCACAATCAGATTCATCTACCACACCGCAGAGTTTCTCAAATTTACAATATTTCTAAGATTTATTTTCTTTACCGATTTTGCAGCTTTGATAAAAATGCCTCGAGATTATCATGGAAAGTTATAATATTCGTTCATTTTCCCTGAAGCTTCAGGTTAAGCTTATCTTGATGTTCGAACACATCTGCTAGGTATGATACTCTCTCCAACCACTCTATGTCGTTTTAAGTATACCAAAAAGTCTTGTTTCCTTTGCACTTCTAAGAACAATTTGATTTCAGATTTCAATTCAAAAACACAATTTACAACATTTCGTTTGACAGCCCGCGTACCGTAGTGTAGAAGAGCAGAATCTCGTGATCTATATTAATTTTTTTGCTCAGTTCTTTAAAGGCTCCAGATTTTATATAATTTACGACTTATACTAGCAATGGACTCTTGATGTTGATTGGTTAGGGCAGTGGTTAGGGAGCTAAATCTTTTCTGTTTTCTGAAAGCCCGATTTTGAGCTAAACATAGATGACGCGCCATCCGTATAAACCCCCACAGCAGTTTTAACCCATTTTAATAATCCAGTTTCAAAAAACGTATTTATTTTCTACATGCTATCTTCACAAAAGAGCAACTCTTCTTTGCAATCATCCGCATGAGTATAGACACAGACCAGCAACTGCGAACACGAACTCACGTCTGTTGATTTATCAACATGAAAAGCAAACAATGGTGAAAGCTTAATTTCCATAAAAATGTGTTATTTAAAATTTACGTACATGCAGCGTTTGATGAGATTTTCTCCTATTGTTTTTTTTTTTTTTTTTTTTGCTTGGCATTTTCTATCGCGACTTCATTTGATGCTTGCACTAATACTGGTGGAAACTTCCTGTTCGATCATGTCTCTGGCGCAGAGGCGTAGCGACCCTTCCCGGCGCCCGGGGACAAACTTTTCGATTTGCACCCCCGCTCAAGCTTTCGATTTGCACCCCCCTCAACCTTTCATTTTGTTTTTCCAACCTTTTTTGGCGCCCCCTAAGGTCGGCGCCCGGGGACATATGTCCCCGTCACACCCCCCCCCCCCCCCTTCTCGCTACGCTACTGCTCTGGCGTTTGCAACTAGCTTCTTACCGACGAAAAACTCCATATATTTTTTTGTGTCTTCCGAATGACTCGTCTCAAATGGCGTTTTAGTTTGAAGATTCCATAGATTCGTGACTGAGAACAACTTTGTAGAGTGCGCTTTGTTTCTTCTCTATTCCATTTCCAGTGATGTTAATGAAGCCGAATTTAAAAAATTGTTCTAAATATGTATGTTTTGTTTCAAATTACTAAGGTTTAGTATACCAGTTGGCGACCCCCCAGAAAGACCTTCGCGACCCCCAGGGGGGTCGCGACCCCCAGGTTGGGAACCCGTGTACTAGATTCTAGATTTTAGATATGGAAGATTGACTTTCTCTTCGTACGACAGCTGATCTGTAGATCTAGAGAAATTTATTATATACTAAAATAAAAAAACTGTTGAAAATTGAAAATAGTTTTGGAACATAATATAATTAGCAAACAGACAGAAAATTAGCTTTATAACGCATTAAACTTTTGAATGGGCACCAAAATCTTCAATGGAGCCGCCCTTATTGTTATAAAAAGTAAATAAATCAAGTGACGTCACTATAAGTAAAGTCATTGTTCTGAAATTTTATAATTAGTGTGGTTAATCTACCAATGAATATATATATATTAAATAATTAACGTCTTTAAATTAATTTTTGATTAATAGTTTGGTAAAAAAACCTAATTACGTTTTGTACAGCTCTACGCATAGCGCAGATTCTCTCCTGTAACCAAACACACTAACAAAAAAAAAAGAAACAAATAAATAAATATTCAAACATGTAAACAAACTTGAATTTTAGAAGTATATAGATAGATGCCCTTTATTTCTGTACTTACTGTCTATTCTTGATTTTTTTCCCTCAGTCGTTGAATCAGCCCAGCGGCTGAAGACACGGGGGGTCAACATCTTCTCCATTGTCGTCGGCAAGAACGCCACGGAGGAGCTGACCAGTGTGGCCAGGAACCCCAGGGACGTCTTCACCGTCTCCGGATACAACGCTCTGGACAACATCAAGAAGACGATAGCGGCCAGGGCATGCGATGGTAAGTCGTAGATTTGATTCAGTTTTTTACTCTCTTGTATACACCAGGGTAGGACATGTGATGGTAAGTCGTAGATTTCTTTCAGTTCTGTTACTCTCTTGTATACACCAGGGTAGGGCATGCGATGGTAAGTCGTAGATTTGATTCAGTTTTTTTTTTACTCTCTTGTATACACCCGGTGGACGGAGTGGTCTAGCGGTAGAGCGCTTGACTGCTAACCCGTACGTCTCGAATCCGGGTTCAAATCAGTAGACCGTCCCTGAGTCCACCCAACTCTGATGGGTACCTAACTCACGTTAGGGAGAGTAAAGGTGGCTGGGCATAGTGCTGACCACACTATCTCTTCATATGCCGAGGTCACAGAAACAAGTGAACTCTACTTCACTTGCCCCATAGACCGTCAGGTTTGAAAGGGAAACTTTACTTTTTTTTTATACACCTGGACAGGGCATTCGATGGTAAGTTACAGATTTCTTTGAGTTCTTCCAATAAGTAATCTTGTCAATACCTCGTGTAAACTCTATAATTGATGTAGCGGATTCTTCGTATTAATGTTCTAATTAATGTTGTCATTAGCTAATACTTATTAAATTTTTTGCCAGTGGCTCACATCAGAATCGTATGAATATGAGGAAAACATGAAGGGCGTTATTGAAGGAGCTACCTTTTTCTTGGTTTGGCTAAGAATGGTTTTGTTCTTATTTTAAATGTTTATTTTATCATGTTAAATGTGTGAAGAGCTTGACTAATCTTTACTTACGAACATGTTTAATCCCATATTAACTGGTATTCAAACTTTGACTAAATTATGTTAATTTTTGGCTGGTGAAGCTATATTTTTAAACATGATTATTTTTCACAACATAATTTGAAGGGGATTATTTTCTCATATTTTTATTACGATCTAATGTTTATATTCGTGTTCACTTAATATGTTTACCTAATGCCCAGTCAATGCTTCATTTTATGGCTTCTAACATAATACACTAGGCCTATTAATCTAAAATAATTTGGTCTAAATAGACAAATATTGGTGTGTAAGAAAGCTACGTCATTTTGATTTCTGTGGAGCATAAGGAAACAACTACACCTCCCCTGGTACTAGGTTTTGAGCGATTCTTTCTAGTCAGGCCCACGACATTCCGACTGCTTCTGCTTCACAAGAAAGTTGAATGAATGCTCCCAATGAGGCTGTTATTTAAAGAAATTGAAACAAATTACTTTTACGTGTAATTTAAACATTTCTGCTAAAATTATTTTGTTAAATTAGTTGACAAAAAATGTGTATCTGTTTGAATAAAAAAAAATATTTCACTTGTCAAAGTCTGGTTAATTTCACAAGATGACAGTACTGATGAGGTATTTATTAAAAATATAATTGATTACCAAGCAAGAGTTTTGTTATATTATAATTTGTTTTCTGTATTAAGAGTTAATGAAATATTGATTCAATTATATATATATATATATATATATATATATATATATATATATATATATATATATATATATATATATATATATATATATATATATATATATATATATGGCACATTATTTGCTAATACATTAGCAGTAAATTTTTAGAGGTCTATTTTGTTTAAGCGGACTTCCAAAGCTGCGTGGGGGGGGGGGTAGTGGTAACGCCATATAATTACATTTTTTAACGTAATAAATGGTTGACCTCTAAGTTTTGTGTTCCCTTTCCAGCAAATCAACACGTTACATTTGTAAGTGTAATTTTTTTGTCGATGAAGGACCACTCTGTATCAACTACACACTAATTTTTCAACTGAGTCACTTCCCTTCCCTTGCTTCAGTTTCTCTTCTACCCTTGTCCCTTGTACAAAAGTGAAACCAGAGCAATGTAGCGCTTTGAATATCCATGAAATGTGAAATAATATTGTAGAAATTTGGAAATTGTCTATAGAAAAGTATGCAGTGACTAACGTCACAAGTTCCAAAATGTCTTGCTCTGACTTACTAAACCGAAAAATCCCAAGTTCAAACCCCCATGGCTCGATAGCTGGGGACAGTCTCCATCTAGGAGAGATAACTCAAAAATCTAACAACTGCCGGCTTGTAGTTTGTTCTTGGTTGAACAAAGGCTATAGAAGCAAATCTAGAAAGAACAGCATGCTGAAATAGTAGACAATGGCCAATACGCGCATAACGTTTTGACATGTAATTGTGTCGGAGTAAATCCCCTTCAAGAAAACAATTAAGAACAAAGAAGAGGAAAACATTTCACAGAGAAGTTTAATACACGCTTTACAAAACCAGTAACGTTTAGATTTACAATTGTTCTGTGTTCGGGAACCCAATAAGTTTCAACAAGCGTTCAATAATTCAAATAAAGGTCATAAATGAACAACCATCTGATGAAAACATGTGTCATAAATGAACAAACATCTGATTGAAAACATGTGTCATAAATGAGCAACCATCGGATGAAAACATGTGTCATAAATGAACAACCATCTGATGAAAACATGTGTCATAAATGAACAACCATCTGATGAAAACATGTGTCATAAATGAACAACCATCTGATGAAAACATGTGTCATAAATAAAACAACCCTCCGAGGGTTGTCAACAATTTCCTCCCCAACCTGTTACATCCACAAGTGTTGTTTGCGATCATTCAAGTACTGACACCCACAAGCCAACACAAAGATTCAATACTTGTGTTATCTCCAACCTACTCCAACAACTGTTGTGAATGTAGCACACGATTGTTTATTCTTCTAAGATATTTTAGATATATTAGAATGTCTCCCCATATAAAAAAAAGCTCCATCAATTATTGTGGTCTGAATAGCCTTGCATCCGTTTCAACATTTACATACTTTCCACATAGTTACAACAAAAAGAGTTGCATAGAAATAATTTCTAAAAAAAACGTGTACGTTTCATCTAGTCTCCCCTTACTCTCAACCCCGGTTATTTATATAAGGAATTGAATACAATAAAATTTAAAACAGTTACTTCACTCTGAAGTAAATAGAAATAATACAAAATAACAGACCTTAGCTCTTTACTTTTCCCTACAGCAGATTAACTCCTAAACTATGCCCGTGTGTTACCTCTGCTCTGCTATAATTTAGCAACTATATTAGCTCTGCCCAACTCCACCATATCTTTTAATCACTGCCATTATCAAAGCCTTGATATCATTGTAGGGCTGTAATGAAAGATTATTTAAGCTGTGATTAAATTAACCCTTATCCCAGCCATATTCCAATTTTAGTGGCTTTGACCACAGGTAGTTGAACACAGAGGGGCTTGTACCCTAGGGGCTTTATCCATTGATGGTTTGTCCAGCAAAAAAAAATAACAAATGTATATAATGTTATATTACAAGTTTAATTTGAGTTAACATTAATATAAATTAACATTTACTAGAGAAAAGTCAATAACATTTATTTTAGTCCACATAAAGGCTGATGCTCGTCCTGGCAGATGTATTAATTAATGTAAATTGAACACAGTGAGACAAGTCAAAAAGTGTTGTTGTTTTTTTTTTAAATTATGTAAATTTGTTTTAAAATAAGTAACACACATGATAAAAAAGCATTCCAAAAATATAGTAATAAAAGTTATACTTTTATTGCTAACAGATGTGCACTAGCACACATATATATCAGTACATCCGTTTGAGCATTTGACTGAACAGCACGTCGTACTTTTTCAAGCAGCATCCTGTTGGAAACCTTGAATTTAAACATGATCAATAATTAAATTATGAATTCATGCCGCACGTTAAAATATAATTACGCAAATTTGTATCTATTGTTAAGTTAATTTATACCGTGTATGGACAAACCCACGCTGTGGTCAAAGTTCCGCTGTGCCTAAAGCACCCGTGGTCAAAGTTCTGCTGTGCCTAAAGCACCCGTGGTCAAAGTTCTGCTGTGCCTAAAGCACCCGTGGTCAAAGTTCTGCTGTGCCTAAAGCACCCGTGGTCAAAGTTCTGCTGTGCCTAAAGCACCCGTGGTCAAAGTTCTGCTGTGCCTAAAGCACCCGTGGTCAAAGTTCTGCTGTAGTCAAAGCACCCGTTGTCAAAGTTTTGCTGTAGACAAAGCACCCGTTGTCAAAGTTTTGCTGTAGACAAAGCACCCGTTGTCAAAGTTTTGCTGTAGACAAAGCACCTGTGGTCAAAGTTTTGCTGTAGACAAAGCACCTGTGGTCAAATTTTTGCTTTAGACAAAGCACCCGTTGTCAAAGTTTTGCTGTAGACAAAGCACCCGTGGTCAAAGTTTTGCTGTAGACAAAGCACCCGTGGTCAAAGTTCTGCTGTGGACAAAGCACCTGTGGTCAAAGTTCTGCTGTGGACAAAGCACCTGTGGTCAAAGTTCTGCTGTGGACAAAGCACCTGTGGTCAAAGCCCCGATGTAGACAAATCACCTTTGATCAAAAGTCCGAGGTGGACAAAAGATCTATGGCCGAACCACCTATGGTCAATGCCTCAATGGACAGTCAATGCACCTGTGTTCAAAGCTTTGAGTACCCTTATTCCTTAACCAGATGCAGGTTGTATTTGTATACCCGATTATAGTTGTATTCCTTATCCTAAGCTTTATCCCCACATTATTTTCGCTTTATCCACACTGGCTTGGCCTAAAAAAGGTTAATGCTATACTTTTTGCCCTGTGGGTCATCATTCATGTATTTGCTAATTTTTAATCTGCCTTTCGACTCTTCTCACGCAAACACGAATTTTCAGACAAATCTTCCTCCTCAAGCCTGCGCTGTGAAAACTCAAAGCACACACACCTACACAGAAATTCAAGTCACACACACCTACACAGAAATTCAAATCACACACACCTTCGCATAATTATGTTAATAACATGTGTGGAAGGAACTTTATTTTTACGAAAACATTATTTCATTATGCATTTTAAAAGGCGATCAATTCAAGTCATCTGACAAAAATAAGCGAAAAACTTAGTTTAAATTGAATGAAGTTAATGAACAAACGTAAATTTGAAAATGTAGGGTCTATGTAAAACAAAATTTGTTAATCTTAACAAGAATGACTCATCATTAATTAAAATGACGTGACCAAATTAATTGTAATCAACATAATAAGATGTATATTTAAATGCGAGACCTTGGGCATTCGCCCACACGTCTCCTATCTGAACTGAAGACCTTGTTGCATCAGAAGCCCCTCCCCCTCCCCTATCCTCCCCCACCCCTATTCTCCCCCACCACCCCCTGTCCTCTCCCACCCCCTAGGCCCCTCCCACCCCTATCCTCCCCCATCCCTATCCTCCCCCACCCCTATCCCCCCTATCCTCCCCCACCCACCCACCCCCTGTCCTCTCCCACCCCCTGGCCTCCCCCACCCTCTGTCTGGAGGTTTGAACTACAACAAGCGCCATGTCAGCAGGTTGACTACATTGCTAGTCATATATGCAACAAATGTTTGAACGCTCGCTTCTGAATGAAAATACACCGGTGACACGTGTTCTTTGTTTCAAACGATAAAATAATTGATAGCCATCTGCTTGATAATTAATATTGTTACATCAAGCATGCTTTAATTGAAGCTAAGAGTTCACTCGAGTAGAGACGCGCATATAATTATGCAATGTTGGAATAATTGCCTCCAATAGTTCAACAGGTGCTAAAGTAAAACATGGATGGACAATATTTTATCAATATTATTTTAGACAGGAACTGTGTATACTTGTCAAATATTTAGACACGAATTGTATATAGGTCTACTTGCGAAATATTTAGACACGAAATGTATATACTTGTCAAATCTTTAGACACGAATTGTATATAGGCCTACTTGTCAAATATTTAGACACGAATTGCATATAGGTCTATTTGCGAAATATTTAGACACGAACTGTATACACTTGTCAAATATCTGTTTGTATAACAATATATAATTGTCAAATATTGTTTAGACAGTAAGTGTATGTCATCATCTCTCAGCAACCATTGGCGCATGAGGCATAAACAATTGAGCACCGTTTCGTCCTTTCTCTAGCTAGAACCTCTGCCTGTCGAAATGTTAGGCCTCTCTCCTTCAACACTTTTTCCATTGATCTTCTCCATATTTCGTTTGGCCGTCCATGTTTTCTCATGCCCTGTGGTGTCCATCAGAGAACCAGTCCTAGCCAATGCGTCTGGTCTCATTTGTAGCACATCGACTAACCAGCTCAATCTTCTATTTCTGAACTGCTGATAACGGTTGAATGAGTGTCTTCTTTTTAACTTCTCGTTAGGGATAATGTTTGGATAAAAGATTCTAAATATTTATAGAAAGCACAACTTGTTAACTTGTCCTAAAAGCTTCTAGTTGCATCTCAATCGTTTTTGCCATACAGTAGTTCTTAAATTAAGCACATACATTTTAAATATGCGTTCTTTGGTAGTTAATCTTTCTAGATTTCCATATATTAATTATCATACCAAAAAGAATGAACGTGGCAATGGGACCTCACAGTTAATGTACAGGCTAGGTGATAGACCATCAAATGATGTCAGCACTTTAACCATCTGCTACGATACCTCCCAGGTTGTATATAGTATGTTATTTTAACGTTAGAGGGCAGGATATGTGCTCTTCACATAGCCCAAATACCACTTGTGTAGACATAACTACTTACACACATGAATATACACCATCATCCTACCGGTGAATCTCTTTTTATGTTTGTTTCTAAATGCCATCACTCAGTCAGAACCCATTTATAATTGCTTTAGTATTTTCCTTTTAATACGTCATTGGTCCAACTTTATATTATAACAACAATATACGTTTGTGATTCGTTCAAATATCTACATTTTACAAAATTATTTTTAGGTGGAAATATTGATCCGCCCCTTCCATTCACTTGAGTCGCCCCCCCCCCCCCACCCTTTCCACAGATGAGTCACGTTATATTATGGTAATTATGAAACAGCTCTTCAACTGCAGGTATAAAAAGCAACTGAGCCGCCACTTTCTCACTTCAACTCCCAGGTAAGACAAACATTGTAGTCTTGTTGTTTAGCTTTTGTTGGGTTTGTACAAAGTGGGTTTTGTTCATGGCGAGTTGTTTTGGCATACGAGAAATCAAACATTGTATGGTTATTTGGTTGGTTTTGTACAAAGTGGGTTTTGGAGGAATCAAACATTGTATGGTTATTTTGTTGGTTTTGTACAAGTGAGTTTTTGGAGGAATCAAACATTAAATGGTTAATTTGTTGGTTTTGTACTAGTGTGTTACGGAGGAATCAAACATTGTATGGTTATTTTGTTGTTTTTGTACAAAGTGGTTTTTGTTCAATGCGAGTCTACTCATGCTTAAGTGAACACACCTAATGACGGCGTGTAACTTTGTTTAAATTAAAACAATGAAAGTGCTAATAAATATAAATGCCAACTTTGTTTGAATATAAAATCATAAAATGAAGTATATATGTTCACTCTCAACGAAACATGCATTTATTCGTCATATTTGAATGAATTTGTTTTAATGCATGGCATCTTTCGATGGTCTTTAAAGTCAATACGTGAATACACTTTTTTTAAATACGTTAATGCATATTTTCACTGGTTTTAATCTTTTTTTGTAGTGAACACACAACTTAGTTCACGAGAAATTCTTTCAGAGATAGGCCTATGTGGTCTGAGATATTTTGTCTGAGATGTTTTATCTGAGATATTTTTACTTAGATGTTTTATTTGAGATATTTTGTCTGAGATGTTTTATCTGAGATATTTTTACTTAGATGTTTTATTTGAGATATTTTGTCTCAGTTAACCGGTTTGAGACATTTTGTAATATACATTTTATCTGAGATATGTTGTCTCATTTAATAGTTCGGAGATAATAGTCTGGTATATTTTCGCTGAGATATTTTGTGTGAGATCTTGTTATGACATATTTTACCTAAAATGTTTTTGCCTGAAACATTTTGTCTGAAATAGTTTTCCTACTGGTACAACGCTAGACTTGTAACACAAAAGTCTCATGTTCGAAACCGGGTTCAGTCGGTAGAATATCCCTGAATCGACCCAGCTCTCTCGGGCAGATGAGGCTCGTTAGCAGGGGACGGCCACTCTTCTAGGAGAGATAACTCCAAAATTAAACAACTGCTGCCTTGTAGTTTGTTCTTGGTTGGACAAAGGCTATGGAAGCAAATCCAAAAAGAAAAGCAGGCTGAAATCGGAGTCAATGGCCTCAATGGCGCATAACCAGTTGACACGTATCCTTAATTGTGATGGAGGCGTGGTCGAGTCGGCAAAAAGCTCATGGTTGATAAATTCGAAACAAGTCTCGAGTTCAAACCCTCTGGCAGATAAGGTTCGATCCCTTCCAACACTAAAAATTAAGAACGAAGAAGAAGAAGAAGACCCAGCTCTGATGGATAGTTCTTCACGTTAGGGAAATCGTAAGTGACTGGGCATAGTGCTGACAACACTATCCCTTCAAATTACGTCACAGAAACATGTGAACTCTACTTCACTTGCCCTATGGACCGTCAGGCTCGAACAGGGAGCTTCACTTTTTTTTAACACGTTTTTCTTAACTTAGCTTCGCGTTTGTTTGTTTGTTGTTAAATTTGACAACGAAAATCAGCCCACTTCTGATTTCTCTAGAGATCTGAAATTCGGCATGCAGGCTATTTTCGCCTACAATTTCAGATGCAATCATAAAAACTAGCAATTAGAGACCTAAATTAGCTTAATTAAATTACGCCCCAAGGACCATATAATTGAGGACATGATTTCTAAAGATGCCGACAAGACTGGAGGCCTATTGACACAGTTACTTCGGCCCCAATCGATACATTTGAAGACAAAAAACGTGGGTCGGGCAGATTTATGATTAAAGCGAAAATCACACAACACAAGAATTTTGGAAATTTGATGGTGAACGTACCCACGTTTTTTGTCATCAAATGTATGAACACTCATCACAAGAACCTGCACAGCTCGAGGAAGCACAAAATCTACGAGCAGTCATTGGTAGATCCCCTAGGGTCGGAAGAAAAATTTATTTTCTACTTTTTAGTCCACAAGAAAAACGTGTTGTTTTTTTTTAATTTTTTTTTAAAGTATTTTATTTACTCTTTAGATATTTAGATATATTCATTTCAGTTATCTTACCAGCCCTGAATAAACTTTGAAACCTTTGTGACAACAAGACATACATGATGAGAGGACAAGACAGTCTCATGCAGCTGTTGGTGGTGGTGGCTGTTGTATCACTGGCCGGAGCTGCAGTAACTACCACTTCCAAAACAATTAAGCCACCAAAAGGTAGCTCATGTTTATATCTTGTCACTTCTAAGAGAAAATAATGTCTTTTAAATCGATGCATGGAGGTGACGAGATAAGCAGAGACTACAAAAATCCACATGCGTCTTGATCTAAAAAAAATGTCTTAAATTAGTTTAAACATAATAATCCAATGAATCACAGAATAATCTGAAAAAGTACAATGAACGAAACTTTTAATTTTACAATAATTTTGACCTTATGTTCTATAAAACAGACAAATCACATTTGTTTAAATTTCTTCTCACACAGGAGGCGTCTGTAAATGTCCTTTGGCCAACAGACAGAATCTGCCTTTTTGTGACCTGAATTCACGTTACTTTTTGGGCAAGCGCTCATGTTGCGACCCAAATAGCAGTGATAACGAAAAGGGAAAATACTATTGCATTTTCAATGATGGTCAGTATACATCTTTTTGTGTTTTATGGACACCTATGTTATATATATATATATATATATATATATATATATATATATATATATATATATATATATATATATATATATATATATATACGTGTGTGTGTATATTTATGGTTGCAAACTTGTCGTCAGATGAATGCCCTTATAATATATATATATATATATATATATATATATATATATATATATATATATATATATATATATAATGAGAGAGAGAGAGAAATGAAGCTACTCCAATATAATTGGCACTCGCTACCCTTTAATATTACCGAGGGCGTCAATACTTGTACAAATACAGTATCCAGGGAACCCTAAATCTTACCATTGTACCTCTCTCTCTATCCAGACAACAACTGTGAATGTGTGAACGTCCCAGCCGTTGACTACTGCTACGAGACCAAAGGCACATATCAGGTGAAAGAAGAATGCTGTAACGGGCAAAACCCCAAAGGTGCAAAATACAAATGTGCTTATGAAGGTCAGTTGTTGTTATATTTCTTTCTTTATTTTGATTTATTCCTTTTTTGTTTGTTTTTTTTTTTGTTTGTTGTTTGTTTTTTTTTAAGCTTTCAGATACAGAAGAAGCAATTTTATTTAAATAAGATAAAATTTGTCAAAAAAAATTTAACGCATTTAAGAAAATCTTCGCATTGTGTTTGCATCTTTTAAAACTTTTTAAATAAAAACATTAGTTAACAAAAGTTTCATTTGCTGCATCACCCACAATAGTGTCTATAAAAGTGACGTAATTTTAAATAATTGCCTCGAGTTACAAACATTTTTAAATTATTTTTTTTCTGGAAGCCACAGCTAGCCAACATCTTGAAATCTCAAAAAAAATAATTTACATTTTCAACGAACACTTTATTCGTTTCTAATGTAGGCTAAATCAGAAACAGAATGTAAAAAAAATTACCCTTCGAAATGTTTAGTTAATTTAACGCTGCTGGATGAGTATAGATCACATTAAGTCGAGTGGGACCACCACACGCCATTGTTACAAGTTTGTTTATTTTTTTTGTTGCTGTTGATTATTTTTGTTGTCTCGTGTGTATTTGATTTGATATATTGCTCAAATAACATTTTTAACTGAAACTTTTCTTTCCCCGATAGTTGTCGCCACGACAAAACCAACCCCAACCACTCAACCAAAGAAAGTTTAAAACAAGGTATGTATTGTTTGACATGTTGTCTTACTCGGCAGTCAAGTGGTATAAGCTAATGCACGTATTGCAATTATTTTGTTGATATATTATGCAATGGTTTTGATGTAGAACTTCAAGATAAATTTAATCATTTTCACCAATTTAAGCATTTTACTTAAAAGCGTATGCTTACAACAAAATTATATATAGTGTTAAGCAGATAGTGAAACCGACTTTTTACAATGTTAAAACAGATGGTAAAATAGGTTAAGAGATATTTGTGCGTGGAACAGTTGTTAAACCGGATGTCAAATCAGATGTTAAAATGGATTTTAAAATATAGTTGTTTTTTTTTAACTTGTTAAAATAGATGTTAATCAACTGTTAAAACATACAATTTTTAGACCTCGACAGTTTTAATATATCATTGTGGGTAAAATAACGAAGTAGTAATACTACAATATAGAATTAAATCATTTAATTACTTTACAACTAATATTCTAATATTCCTATTCAGCCCAATTATCTTCTTCTTCTGGGTGAGAAATCAAGGACCCAATACCTAAGAAAAAAGCTTTTGACCAATGTTTGGTGGAAAATTAATTAGTTAATGCCTTTTTTTAATGTTTAATGTCGCCAATAAAAGTGTAGCCTTAATAACGTTTTAGTATTTTCTTTGTCGTCCTGTTCATGCATATTTCAAGAAATTTTATAATTCAAAATTTTAATTCAACATAAAATTTGAACCTTTTAAGATACGGAATAAGTATCTTAAACCTTGGCTGTTTGGAAATGGACCCAAGCGAAAATAGTCTCGAAAGTATTCGAGAGGTCCATTAAATATTTTTAAAATGTAAAATGTGTGTCTGTAAACACGATAACTTGAGTACCGTTACAGCTTGGTTGATGAAATTTCATAAACAAATATTATATCAAATTTTGTAGTTCTGTATCAACTTCTCAGCAATCTCCGGTAAACGGAAGTGGAACTTATTCTATTTTCAATTTTTCAAAAGCCTATAGCTTGAGTACAGTTTCAAATAAATAAATGAAATTTCACATGTAAGTAAAAGATCTAATTCTCTGCCTTCTGTCAAATTTTGAGTTATTTCCATTTACCGAAAGTAGTAATTTACGTTATGTCCGATTTCTCAAAAAATGCATGTAAATTTATTTATAAAGAACTAATAATATTCCTCACTATTATACACATTGTTTGGCGTTTACTTGTTTAATTCTTTTTTTCTACGAGATTCTATTCTATTTTTAAAAAGTTTAAGTTATTAAAAATGGTTTAAAAATTATGTCTATATCCCGAGTCTATATTCCCCATAGTGTTATATAAGAATATTCGAGAAAGTTTATGGGAAATCACTCCCGGTTTATTTTTTTGCACGATTACAATACTATACTTCGTATCCGAGAAAGTAAAAATTAATCAATTGTTGCATCTTCAGAAAAAATTGATATATGTAGGTATATCTTAAAATTATTCTCAGTTCTACTAGAAAGTATATAGGTTATCTTGGCATATTTCTTTAATAAGATATGTTCAAGTGTATGATGGGGTAGTGTGTTTAAGAAGTTATTTATTGAGGTATGCCTACATATTATCGTTATATATGTAGGTATATCATAAAGACACTGTGTTTAATAAATATATATGTATGTTGCTATATATAAAGTTCGGTGTGTAGCTAAATAGTTATTTTAAAAATAAACATGTTAATCAACTTGAACAGATTGTGAATTTTTTCAACACGGCACAAATCATACCGTTTATGAAATCAATAAGATTAAAACCACAGTGTGTGCATAAATTAGATGATGTTATGCATGTTCTTACCAGCTGTTTATTGACGAGTTGACAAGCAAATTTTTGCACTAAGACGATAGGTTTCGATGTCCATATGAGTCAATATATATATATATATATATATATATATATATATATATATATATATATATATATATATATATATATATTAATATATAAAAGCCCATATGCGAACTTCTCTCTCTTTCTCTCTGTCCGCAACACTTTTTAGGCTATGTGATCAGCGATAAATGAAAAACGTCTGTAAATGAAAACTTAGAGATATGGACTTTTGTTGAAAATAGTATTTTGAGTGTTTTAAATGTATAAACTAAATGTTATTTAAAGAATGAAAATAAAAATAAAGACATATTCGATTGTAGAAACACATTTTTAATTATGCAACCGAAAAGTGTTTATTGTCGTGACCTAACATTACGTAATTGGATACAACGCAGTGCAGTATATTTTTAAACAAACACAGCAAAATTGTAAGTCGCAAAACAGTTGACGCA
This sequence comes from Physella acuta, assembly GCF_028476545.2. Taxonomy (NCBI): domain Eukaryota; kingdom Metazoa; phylum Mollusca; class Gastropoda; family Physidae; genus Physella; species Physella acuta. The sequence goes on along the minus strand of NW_026732196.1, from coordinate 211,552 downwards.
TATAGTTTTTTAATGTAGAACATTGTAATATAATATATGGACAGGTTTATTTAATCGCATTTTGTATTAATAGACCAAAAGTAATTATTTTCTATTTCTATAAAAGTAAATTATAAAATACGAGCCGACCCGCTGCGTATCATACGCCGCTATTTAGTTGGTTTTTTTTTCTACTTTTCAGTAATTTATAATTTGTGAATTCGACAGTACCAATGCTGCCACTGAAAATATTTGCTTAAAAACACTAAACCCCCCCTTCCCCCCCCCCCCCCCCACGTGAAAGCAGCCTCCTCTTAGTTACCTCCTCTAAGTTTAAAATCGTTTCAAACTAAATTATCTGCCCCTAATAGCCGTCACCAAACCCGTCTCTATGATTGTAAAATGTAAACAGCGTGACCACAACTCACCAGACAATGTGGTAGTGATAGTGATAGAGAGAAAGAGAGGGGACTGCAAGGAGGCGCTTGCAGCTTGTTTTCCAACGGCTCCCAGAAGAGAATTATATATATAGATTTATGAAACCTAAAGAAAGAACTAAAAAAATCCATCCATTCTGTTTCAATGCTTAAATACACCATTTGTAACTATATAATAATAAGTTTCTTTGATCTCGCCGTTACTTTCCCTAACGTGAGTTAGGTACCCATCAGAGTTGGGTGGACTCAGGGACGGTCTACTGACTTGAACCCGGATTCGAACTCGAAACTTCGGGTTAACAGTCAAGCTCTCTACCGCTAGACCACTCCGTCATTTGTAACTATACTCGATTCTTTTTATTTTTATTTTGGTGTAGTTACAAGTCGCCTTAAAATTTGTTAGAATACTGTGTACCATTACAGAGAAAAATGTTTAAAATTTAGAAAGTTTAATACTCTGTACCAATTTTAATATGGGAAAAAGTAATTTAAATCAAACACTCATCATACACTAAAGCTGTCAAAGATTTTACTTAATATATTCAGCATGTTGTTGATTCGACGTTTGATATTTAATAACGCATAACGTGTTAGCATAGAAAGGTACACATACACTATACATATTAGCAGAAAGTTTTGCGAGACGTATGTTTAAGCGGACATTCTCAATGTTTCTGATGTAAACAATGGTTGACCCCTACGTTTTCTCTTCGTTTTCCAACAAATGAACATGTTAGATTTGTAAGATGTAACTTTCTGCTGATGAAGGACCACTCTGTATTAACAACACTCATTTTATTTCAACTGAGTTACTTCCCTTGCAAAGTTATAGTTTCAACCATTTCCCCTCGTATAACAGTGAAGCCAGTGTACTGTAGCGCTTTGAATCTTCATGTACTGTGTGTGTAATAATATCTCCACTACTAAAACTCTGCTATGTTTACAAGTTTGTATATTTACTTTTCCTTTTATTTTGTCTGTTCTGCTAAATGAGAGCATCTGCACTATTTATAGCGCTGTAAATAACGTATTTGCGTAGAGAAAATTGTTCTTTTTTCCCCGAACGTTATTACAAATTTATTTAAAGACGATAATTAATTTATTAATATATTCATGTGTAGAAAAACCCCTTTGATTATAAAAGTTCAGAACAAATACTTTATTTTCACAAAAATTTAAAACTTTCACCTGGAACTATGGTGACGTCACTTGAAACCAAAAGAAATTTATCTAAATGAAACGAAACGTATACCGATCAACTAGATTTAGATTTAAGGCTAAACCAAAACTCATTAGTTAAAAATAAAACAAGTATAAAAACCCGACAAATAACTGAGTTTCTTATTAAACTATTATATTCCTTAAATATTTGATATCTTCTTCTTCGTTCTTAATTTTAGTGTTAGAAGGGGTCCCCTCCAACAAAATTAAATATGCGTGTCAATTGGTTATGCGCCATTGAGGCCATTGACTCATTTGGATTTGCCATTTGGATTTGCTTCCATAGCCTTTGTCCAACCAAGAACAAACTACAAGGCAGCAGTTATTTAATTTTGGAGTTGTCTCTCCTAGAAAATTGGCTGTCCTCATTTGCCCGAGGGTTCGAACTCGAGACTTTTCGGTATAGCAACCATGAGCTGTACCGTAGACCATCTGATTCGAGAGTACAATGTATTTATCTAGCGTGAAAGAGATCTAGAATCTAGGCCAATCCCTAAAGTAAACACACGATAAAAATTACAATTATAACAGGCCTTAAATATTGTATATAAACATTTGAGGGGGGGTAGCAATGGAACTGGCTAAATGAGGATATTATTTAATTTAAAATAATATTCTCTTAATTTAACTTTCTTGCGCTGGCTAAAGTAAAATACGTCAATACATTTTCAGGCAATGGTATGTGCACAGCTGGTCGATATGATAGTTTAGTAGTGAATATGTGGGTGGTACGGGTTCGAAACACATCATTTCAATGCAAAATGTTGTTGTTTTAATTTTCCCTCCTAGAAAATGCACAATGGTAAATCACAACACACGCGATTGGTTCTAATTCATTATTATTAATTTGACGTTACCTTTAATAATTTGTTCATATATTATTTATATGAGGTTCCAGCTCAGGATATAGAAAAATCGATTTTTTAAAAAGACAAAAACATGTAAGGTGAGGTATGACTTCAATTTAAATGTGAATGATAATGTTGTCTTTCGAGACTAGGTGGGACACGGGCAGGCGAAGTAGAGTTTATCTGCTTCTGTGAAAAACAAAAACCACCGATTCGATGCTCCGTGTAGCATACAGCGTTGTAAATTTTTAGAAAAGTGGCCTTCGCTCATTTTGTGTGGTCTTCTGTTTATTTCACCTTTAAAAAATCAAACATTGTTTTGCTTTCTTTGTTAGGTTTGTACAAAATGCGTTTTGTTCAATTCAAGTGGTATTCTGCTTCATTTCACATTCGAGAAACCAAAGATTGTGTTATTTCACTGGTTTGTTACATGAACAACCATATGATGATAACACTGGCAATTAATGAACAATCATCTGGTGAAAAAAGTGGCCATAAATGAGCAACCATCTGATGAAAACATGTGACATAAATGAACAACCCTCTGAGGGTTGTCAATAATACCTTACCCAACCTGTTACATCAACAAGTGTTGGCTGCGATCATTCAAGTGTTTAGATGCATACGATATCACAAAATGTAAACAATTGTTTCTGTGTTAACTGCAAGCTACTTCAACAATTGTTCTAAATGTAGAACATGATTGTTTATTCTTCTCCATTATTTCAGGAATGTCTACCCACATAAAACAGCTCAATCAATTATTGAGTTCTGAACTGCTTTGCATCCGTTTCAACATTTGCATATTTTCCACATAGTTAAAATGCGTTGTATAGGCAAAATTTCATAAAACAAAATGTGTATGCTTCTTTAGTCTTACTCCTGTCCCCGTTATTTGTAAATTAATAGTATACAAGAGGATTTATGTGAGATAATTCATTCTGAAAAATATAGAAATAATATACAGTATTAAGCTTGGAACAGACCTAAGCTCCTTACTTTTCCTTACAGCAGTTTAGCTCCTAAAATCTGCCCTTGTATGGCTTGTTCCATTTGTTAACTCTGACTGCTAAAATTAGCTCCTATACTAGCTCTGCCCAACTCCACCATGTCTTTTAATCATTGTCACTAGTTTACTTAAAGACTAAATATCATCGTAGGACTGTTATGAAATATTATTTAAGCTAAGATTAAATTAACCTTTATCCTAGCCATATTTGACCACAGGGGCTTTTTCTATATGTGGTTTGTCTACATGTAGTTTTTTATAGTAATAAAAATAACAACTGGATACAATGCTATATAACAAGTTTAATTTTAGTTAATATTATTAAAATATCAACAATTCCAAAATAGAAGTCAGTAACAGTTATTTTAGTCATTAGTCCACATAAACGCTGACGCTAGGCCTAGTAGATGTATTAATGAAAATAAATTGAACACAGATAGTGAGACAAGTCAAAAGTTTCACAAATAATAATGAAGTTCTGATTGAAAATACGTAGTGCAAATAATTTTTTTTTTTTAAAAAACATGCCAATAATATAGTCCTAGAAGTAATGCTTTAATGGTTAGTTAATTGACATATGCGCAATAGCATTCAAATAAGTCAGTACATATGATTGACCATATGTCAGTACATCTGTTTTACCATATGTCAGTACATCTGTTTGACCATATGTCAGTACATCTGTCTCACCATATGTCAGTACATCTGTTTCACCATATGTCAGCACGCCTGTTTGACCATATGTCAGTACATCTGTTTCACCATATGTCAGCACATCTGTTTGACCATATGTCAGTACATCAGTTTGACCATATGTCGATACATATGTTTGACCATATGTTAGTACATCTGTTTGACCATATGTCAGTACATCAGTTTGACCATATGTCTATACATATGTTTGACCATATGTCCGTTCATCTGTTTGACCATATGTCTGAACTATTCTTTTTACTTTATCGTTCAGCTTCCTGTACCGCTTCTCGACTGCATGACTTGTATTAATGCACGATTTAAAAATTTAGGTACCAATCCTATGGAAAGAAGGAAAAGACATAAATGTGTGTGTAAAACAATTTTATTGTTAACCTAAAACAAGAATGACTCATCATTTTCCTGACATCACCAGAAAGTTATTTAGTTAAACACAGTGGGAGGTCTTTGAGCAGTCGCCCACGCATATCTCCTTTCTGAACTGAAAACCGTGTTGCATAAGAAGCACCAGATGCCGACAAGATCTCCCCCACCCCCTGTCCTTCCCCACCCCCAAGTTTGATCTACAACAACCGCCATATCAGCAGGTTGACTACATTGCTAGTCATTTATGCAATAAATTCAAACGCTCGCCTTTGATGCTACAGACAACCGGTCACACGTGTTGTTTGTTTCAAACTATAAAATAATTGATAGCGATCTGCTTGATAAGTAATATATATATATATATATTTGTAAAATATTTGTTATAGATTGGAATTATAATAATTTATACTTGTCAAATATTAGTTTTAGACAGTTATTGTATATACTTGTCCAATATTAGTTTTAGAATGGAATTCTATAATTTTGTCAAATATGTGCGAGAGACAAGAACTCTATATAGTCTTACTTGTCAAACATTTAGACACAATTATATATTATCCTCTCTCAATGTCCTTGTGCCCACGAGGAATCATCAAGTGAGCGCCATTTCATCCTGTCTCTAGCTAGAACCTCTGCCTGTTGGAATCTTAAGCCACTCTCCTTCGTTTATTTCATCATTGATCTTATCCGTGTTTCGTTAACTCTCCCTCGTTTCCTCTTGTACTGTATTGTATCCATCTGAGATCAGTCCTAGCCAATTTGTCTGTTCTCAATCGTAGTACTTAGCCCCACCATCACAATCTTCTGTGTCTAAAAACTACTGTTAATGTTTGATGAGTTTTCTTTTTAAATTCTCGTCTGAGACATCGTTTGGTCAGAAGATTCTCAATAATTGTCACCCGCACTTTTTTCTGGAAAGCTTCAAGTTCCATTTCAATCGTATGTGTGGTTTTCCAATATTCCGAGCAATACAAGTGGTCACTAAGCATAAACGTTTAAATTTGCGTAGATTAAATACCACACGAGCAAACATACTACTCACAGACACTAATATGTACTATCGTCATACAGGAGCGTCTATTTTTGTTTCTATATGTCGTTGCTCTCATTAAGCCGTCCTTTATAATTGTTTTAGTATTTTCGTGTCATTTTCTTGTAACAACTATACAGGTTTGTGCTTCGTTTCTATTTTCGTTTCTAAATGTCGCTGCTCTCATTAAGCCGTCCTTTATAATTGTTTTAGTATTTTCGTGTCATTTTCTTGTAATAACTTTACACGTTTGTGCTTCGTCTAAAACAAAAGACAGTTTGGATCATTCTTTTTTGTGCAAAAGTAAAAGTGACTCCGCCCCTTTGCCCATTGCTCAGATGAGTCACATTATTATGGTAATTATGTTATTATGGTAATTATTAAATTGCTCTTCAGCAGCAGGTATAAAAACGATAGATGAGTCGCCTTTTTCTCATCTCAACTCCTAGGTAAGTTAAACATTATATTGTTATTATATTATTATTTTGTTGGTTTAGTATACAGTGGTGTTCGATGAGTTCTGGCGTTTTTCTGCTTTACTTCACTATCAAGAAATCAAACATTGTTATTGTGTTGGTTTTGTGCAAAGGCGCTTTTGTTCAATTCGAGTTGGTTTTTTTTTTTGCATAACTAAACACACCAGAGAGGACGTGTTTTTTTTATGTTTTTTTTTTCTTGTTAAAATTAAACAAAATGAAAGCTTATTATTATTTTTATTTTGAGAGGTAAATTAAGGTGAGTAGTAAACCCAAACAGATTCTGAGATTGAGGTGTCAGGACAAAGTACCTAACCTAGACTTTTGGAGCAGGACACGACAGGAGTCTATGGCATCACAGATAAGAAAGATGACGTGGCACTGGGTGGGGCAAGCACTGCGAATGGCGAATACAAATATGACACTTCGAGCGCTTGAGTGGAAAACAAAGAAAGGGGAAAAGAGAGAGAGCGCTCAAGACAGACATGGAATCGGAGTCTTCTTGGAGAACTTAAGACCGCACGGGTGTCTTGGCAGTCTGCAAAACTCACAGGGGGGAGGGGGGCAGAACAAAGTCGAAGATTATGGTGGAGCTCTTTGCTCCACAAGGTGTAAAGGGGAATGAGTCAAGAGTGTAATGGAATTTATTTTAATAATTTTTGTTTTGAGTACATAGAAGACAATTTCTGTTGTAATTGATCTGAAATAGTTGATCTGAGATATTTTGTCTTAGCTAATTGTGTGAGAACATTAGTGTGAGAACATTTTCTAAGGTATTTTCTCTGACATATTATATCCTAGATATTCTGTCTCAGTTATTATGTCGGAGATATTTTGTGTGAGATCTATATCTTAAATATATTTCTGAAACATTTTGTCTGATATATTTTGTTTAAAATAGTTTGTCTAAGATACTGTTTAGACACTTTGGTATATTAATTTCAATTTTCTTACAAGCCCCGAGTTCAACTTTGAAACCTTTGTGACAACAACACGTACATAATGAGGGGACATAGCCTCAAGCTGTTGGTGGTGTTGGCCGTTGTATCAGTGGCCGGAGCTGCAGTAATGACCAGGGACAAAGCACACAAGCCACGAAAAGGTAGCTCCTGTTAACACGTCTTCTCCTTTCTAAGTTCAAATAACGTCAGAAAAGTAATCTTTAAAAACGATGCACGGAGCTAACGAGAAGAGCAAAGACTACAGAATATATATTCGTCCTGGCCAAAATCTCATAAATTAGTTAAACACAATAATCTAATATATTCACAGAATAATCTAAATAAATACAAAGGAACAAAACTTTTTAATTTTTATAATAGTTTTGACTTTATGTTCAATAAAACTAACCCAGCAGATTTTGTTTAAATTATCTCAAAACACAGGACGCGTCTGTAAATGTCCATTGGCCAACAGACAGTATCTGCCATTTTGTGACCTGAATTCACGTTACTTTGTGGGCAAGGACTCCTGCTGTGATCCAGAGAGCAGTGATAACGAAAAGGGAAAACACTACTGCAGTTTTAATGATAGTTAGTATACGCCTCTTTAGTGTTTTAGGAATTTATATATATATATATATATATATATATATATATATATATATATATATATATATATATACTGGCTATATATATATATATATATATATATATATATATATATATATATATATATATATATATATATATATATATATATAGCCAGTAAATATTTTAGAAAAAAATTGAAGTTTTTTTAATTACAGTTTTGAGAGTTGTGATAAGCTGAGGTGTGACGTCATGTTAGATGTTGGATCCTGGTTTTTAATGGAGATTAGTGACGGGAAGGGGGGGGAGGTGAAAGTCGTTAAATAATATCTTGACGTTACTCATTTTATATTTTACTTATTTACTTATTTTATTTTTAATTTTATTTTATAGATGACCCCGGTGTAGGTGTAAATCCAGTGCTTTATTTACACGCTGCGATATTGTTGTTTTAAGCAGGATAAGAGTTTTATGTTTATTTAAAATTGTTAGGACGTCGATGTTATATTCAACATGTAGACGTCCCCACCCCCATCCCCACCCCCCTCCCAGTCCACACGCATCCAAAAAAGTCGATTTTTTCACACTCCCCCCCCCCCCCCCATGTGGACGTCATAAATGGATGACCCTCTCCCTTTAATATTACTGAGGGCGTCAATACTTGTAGAAGTACAGTCTCCGGGGAACCCTAATCCTTATAACTCTACCGTTCTACCTCTCTCTACCCAGACAACGACTGTGAATGTGTGAACGTCCCAGCCGCTGACCACTGCTACGAGACCAACGGCACATATCAGGTGAAAAACGAATGCTGTAACGGGCGAAATCCCAAAGCTGCAAAATACAACTGCGCTTATGAAGGTCAGTTGATTTTTTTTAATCATACAGATATTGAAAATGCAATTTTATTTAGATATGATAAAATTTTCATAACATTATGAACTCACTTAAGAGAATCGTTGCACTGTATTCGCATCTTTTAAAACATGTTTGATTTTAAAAACTAGATAACAAAAGTTTCTTTTGCGGCATCACCTACAACTGTGTCTACAAAAGTGACGTTCATCTCATTAAATTTTTTATAATTGCCTCGAGTTACAGACATTTTTAATTAATTTTTTTTCCTGGAAGCCACATCTAGCCAACCTCTTGAAATCTCAAACAATTAATTTACACTTTCAACAAACACTTTATTCGTTTCTAACGTAGTCTAAATAAGAAACAGAATATAAACAAAAATGCCATTCGAAATTTTTAGTTAATTTAACGTTGCTGGATGAGTATAGATCACATGACTTATAGTGGGACCACTACACGCCCTTGTTACAAATTTGTTTGTTTGTTTGTTTGTTTGTTGCTGTCGAGTAATTTTGTTGTCTCAGATGATTTTAATTTGATATATTGCTCAAGTAAGGTTTTAAAACTTTTTTGCTCCGCTAGTTGTAGCCACGACTAGACCAGCACCAAGCACACAACCAAGGAAAGGTTAAACAAGGTGTTTATTGTTTTAGCGTTCTATCTTTCTCTAATATAAAACAAGGTGTTTATTGTTTTAGCGTTCTATCTTTCTCTAATATAAAACAAGGTGTTTATTGTTTTAGCGTTCTATCTTTCTCTAATATAAAACAAGGTGTTTATTGTTTTAGCGTTCTATCTTTCTCTAATATAAAACAAGGTGTTTATTGTTTTAGCGTTCTATCTTTCTCTAATATAAAACAAGGTGTTTATTGTTTTAGCGTTCTATCTTTCTCTGATAGAAAACAAGTATTATTATGCACGTATTGCCATTATTTTGTTGATATATTAGCCATATAATTAGGCAATGGATTTGAAGACTAAATTTAACATAAACTGAATCTTTTTAACCAATTATAAAGATGTTATATGAAAGAGTATGTTTAAGCAGGGGCGTAGCGGGGGGGGGGGGGGGGGCGGGGGGTGCGGACCGCACCGGGTGACACCATTTAGGGGGGTGACACCAAGGTAAAAAAATAGCAAAATATATAGAGAAAAACTCGAGGGGGGGGTGCAAATCGAAAATTTGAAAGTTTGTCCCTGGGAAGGTTCTCTATGCCTCTGGGGGGTGACACCATTAAGTGCCGCACCGGGTGACACCCGACCTCGCTACGCCACTGTGTTTAAGATAAAACTATCTATAGAGTAAAGCAGATAATTAAACAGAATGTTTAAATGTAAAAACAAATGTTAAAATAGGTGTTAAAATAGATATTTAAACTACTGTTAAAACAGTTGGTACAGTATGTTAAAACAAATGTTTAAACACGTCAGGTGTGTTAAAACAGCTGTTAAGCAGTTCCTAAACAGATTTCCTAACATTTGTTAAAAACATTAAAACAGGTGTTAAAAGAAACGCGAACAGATGTTTAAACCATATTTTAAAATTGATATGAAATGAGTTTTTTTTTTATTTGTAAATTATATGTAGAACAGTTGTTAAAACATACAATATTTAGACCTACAACATTTTCATTATATCAATGTGGGTAGAATAACCATATAGCAATATTACAGTACATAATTAAGTCGTTTAATTACTTTAACTACAAACATGCTAATATTCTAATTAAGCCTAATTATCTTCTCCCTTAAAATGAGAAATCATAAACCGGATTACAAAGAAAAAACGTTGGTGCAAAATTGACTAGTTAATGTTTAGTTTCAATGTTTAATATCGCCAATAAAATTGTAGTCTAAAAACGTTTTAGTATTTTTATTTGTCATCCTGTTCATACATATTTCAAGAATTGACTAAAAAAAACTTTTTTTTAATCGTCTCTCTAATTAGATTAAAAATTATATATTCTTGTATTGTCATCGAAGAAGAAGATATCTGGAAAGCTTCAACGAGATCAGTGCATTAGAAGTGGGCTAAAAGTTTTAAGATTTGCCAAAACTCACAAACAAACAAACTAATATTGTAAACTAAGTAAAAGCTTGCAAAAAGACATCTAGACATGTAATCAGTTTATGAGCTACATCTGCAAAGGGATGAAGTAGAACCCACAATAGAAAAAAAAACCAATTCGCATATTTGTGGTACTCATTTATTTAATGAGGGATGGAATATAAAGTCATAAGGGAGAGCGCATTAGCTGAAGATACAAAGCAAGTGATCCAGCCCATCATGACAAGTATAACCCTCACAGCCCTCTTGCGTTCTTCTTTGAAACCTTTCCTCCTTTAAAAACAAAAATTATTAAATATTTACGAAAAATGGATCTATGTATGTAGATATATCTAAAAATTAGTCTGTATTTTAGTAAATAAATGTTGGTGATCTTTGAGTGTATGTTTAATAAGATATGTTTAGATGTATGTTGAGGCAGTACGTTTAAGAAGTTTTTTTATTTAAGTAAAAATTATATTCAGTGTATGTTTAGGTAGTAATGTAGGTATATTATAAAGACATACATATTAAGGAAATATCCATTTAGATGGACAATTCTATATTCAGAAAGACACACAGACTTGATTTGTATATTATCTAACTTAGATTTACCTTGACAGACATTGCATTGTATCGATATTCCAACACATTTTGATCCTCCATATATTTATAAGAACATTAGACTAACCTTTATTCTTACAGATATTGAACGCCTGTATTTCACTTATAGCCGTTATTTACTTTACCTTCTTATAAACGATATAACATAATTAACATCAATGTGCCAGGCTTCTCATCAGTTTGAAATCAGAGGATTAGCCTGGTTTAATTCAGCCAAAGCCAGTTGCGAAACATAATCAAATGTCAGCCTTAACACACTTGATGAACAGGTCTTGTCGCCACGTACAACGGGCGGGTTAGCAGACGTCAACAAACAGGTATTGGCGGGTGTTGGTTTTACTGGCAGATAAAATTTGGTCAGAACCACACACCACACGACATCTCAGTTATCTGCTAGCTTGGGTAAGTCAAATTTTCACCTTATTGGAAGATAGGTAGACTCAAAACTTCAGAGTAGAGGGGTTCAAGACGCCACACTCTTGAGGCTGAGGGGGGGTCAGGAAATTCTATAAACTCACTCCACTCCCTTTGTGCCGATTGGGGTCAGTAAAAGTTTTCCTTTCAAACCTGACGGTCTATGGGGCAAGTGAAGTAGAGTTCACTTGTTTCTGTGACTTCGGCAAATGAAGAGATAGTGTGGACAGCATTATGCCCAGCCGCCTTTACTTTCCCTAACGTGAGTTAGGTACCCATCAGAGTTGGGTGGACTCAGGGACAGTCTACTGACTTGAACCCGGATTCGAACTCGAGACTTACGCTAGACCACTCCGTCCCATGATGAGGGTCAGTACGTCGTGAAAATTCGCACTCTGTGCTGAGAAGGGAGGGGTCAGGAAGTTTCAAAAACTAATGATTCTAATTTACTTTTAAATGTTCATGAATGTAAACTAATGATTCTAATTTACTTTTAAATGTTCATGAATGTAAACTAATGATTCTAATTTACTTTTAAATGTTCATGAATGTAAACTAAGATTCTAATTTACTTTTAAATGTTCATGAATGTAAACTAAGATTCTAATTTACTTTTAAATGTTCATGAATGTAAACTAAGGATTCTAATTTACTTTTAAATGTTCACGAATGTAAACTAAGGATTTTATTTTACTTTTAGATTATCATGAACGTAAACTAAAAAAAAATTATTTTCCTTTAAATTTTGGTGAGTGTTCACTTGGCCAACAGGTTGAAAGAGCTGTTGTTGATGGCGTCCCAAAATGTGGTGGTCAAAACATGGCTGCTGTCTGCTGTGTTGCTGACACTGTTGGTGCCCGCGAAGTGTCAGAAATTTAAATTAAACAAAGTAAATTTATCTAAGCATTTGTTTTAGCCTGGACGTGGGCCCTCGAAATGTCAGATATTTAAATTAAACGAAGTAAATTAATCTAAAAACATCTACACCTGGATGTGTGGCAGTGTTTAAGCTCACTTTAAACTACACAGGAGTATAAAAAAAAATTAATTAGGCTTGTCCCTATATATAGCTGGAATCAATGCTTTATTTTAATTAGCTTTGGTCCATGAAGTGGGGTAATTAACGGGGGGGGGACGACCCCTTTTCCGACGGAAGCCGAAGAATAAAATAACTAGGTTTCAACTCAATTAAAATTCAATGTTGAGATTTTAAAAAACCTGGGTAATAGAGATTATAGTATAACATATAAATATGGATTTAATAATCACCTTATATACATATTTAATAATCACTTCTTATATATATATATATATATATATATATATATATATATATATATATATATATATATATATATATATATATATATATATATATATATATATATATATATATATATATATATATATATTATAGTTCACAAAAAATGTTCTCTCACTCTCTATCTCTAGTACAAGATGCCCTATGCCAAAGCAGTGCCTGTATCTGCGTCTATGGTGAACAGAATTGAAATAACCGGCACAGTGCCGTCTGTAGCCAAGGAGTGAGGCAAACATTTTGTCTTATTTACCTGCATTTGTCAACATCTGTGCTAAAACTTAAATCAGAACTATTGTAGCCTGTGCTACTGACTTACAACAGCTTTAGGGTGTATTGATCGTATGGTTTTAAAACTGACAGACATTTTTATTTTTTTTTTAATCAATATTTGTGTTGTACAAGGCAATGTTTCGGACAAAATGTTTTGAACATAAAACAATGATTTGAAACACCATTCTGACCGCTTTCTCAAAAGTCTTGCCTTTACCAAACTGACCACTATAACAAAAGTCTTACCTTTACCAAACTGACCACTATAACAAAAGTCTTACCTTTACCAAACTGACCACTATAACAAAAGTCTTACCTTTACCAAACTGACCACTATAACAAAAGTCTTACCTTTACCAAACTGACCACTATAACAAAAGTCTTACCTTTACCAAACTGACCACTATAACAAAAGTCTTACCTTTACCAAACTGACCACTATAACAAAAGTCTTACCTTTCAGCTTTACCATCAGCCTGTGTAGAACCATCAGCTGTTATCTGTACATGCCCCTGACGCTGAAAGTCAGCTTTACAAAGGGTAAAATCATCCGAAATTCCAAAGGTTTGCACTGGTCAAAGGAGGAAAGCTCTGGGGGACCAATGCCCATCAACTTAGGCCAACGTTTTCGCCTTAATATCGCATTATCAGCCTCTCGTTTACAAGTAAGTCAACAACATTTACCTGACTAGTGAGGAAAGGTAAAACTCATGACTGAAGTACCCATTTCAAGTATCAGAATGAGAAGGGTACGTCATCTTCTTCTTCTTCTTCGTTCTTAATTTTTAGTGTTGGGAGAGATCAAGCCTTATCTGCAAGAGGGTTTTGAACTCGAGAATTTTTGGAATTTATCAATGATTTGCCGACTCGACAATGCTTCTATCACAATTAAGGATTACGTGTCAACTGGTTATGCGCCATAGAGGCCATTGACTCCGATTTCAGCCTGCTTTTCTTTATGGATTTGCTTCCATAGCCTTTGTCCAACCAAGAACAAACTACAAGGCAACAGTTGTTTGATTTTGGAATTGTCTCTCCTAGAAGAGTGGCTGTCCCTAGCTAACGAGCCTCATCTGCCCGAGGGTTCGAACTCGAGACTTTTGGGTTTAGCAACCATGAGCTTTACTGACTCGACCGCGCCGACCCCCTAGATGGGTACGTGACTCATGTATGGGGAGGTTAACGCAGCCGTACCTCAAACTGACCATATATTTCTACACTACGCAGATCATACAAACATATGTACACTACTATCTCTGCGTTATCGATTGTTAAATCAGATTAGGTAAATTTACTAGAAGACATGTTTTGTGTTCGTCTCCTCGCTAATAGGTCTGTTTTTCCATTGCTCATAAAGTTTGTTTTCTCATTAGTCTGTTTTTCCATTGCTCATAAAGTTTGTTTTCTCATTAGTCATACAGTTTGTTTTCATAATAAAGTCTGTTTTCTCGTCATTCATAAAGTGTGTTTTCTGAAATACTTTTATTCAGATTTCGGTCGCTGACATGGTATACGCAAATTATACCCTCACAATGCCATTGTACTATACTCGCTACTTGACGGTGCAGGGAAATGTCACATTAACCAAGATCAAATATATTGTAAGTTCTCAAAACAAAAAGAAACGAGTTGTGATTATCATTTTATGCTAGGACAATGTCGAAATTAATTTAATTAATTAATCTTGTCGCACTGTTTGTTTCATCTACACCCTGACATGTTTTAGCCCAATGAAATTAACTAGATTCATTAATACACATAATAAGTTGTGATAGATCTACGGGTAGATTCATTAATAAACATAATAAGTTGTGATAGATCTACGGGTATAAAGGTTCACAAATGAAAATGCATAAGACACGTACAGCGTCCATTACGGACTGTTCCCTGTGAAACCAAAATCTATGTCAAGGATACAATAAAGTCCTTTTACCTTTTTTAGACGAGTTATATTCTTCAAGATTCTCCATGGTTTTGACGAGTCTTCTAGATGACTTGTATTTATACAATATGGTGAATAATAGCGTTATTACAGCATTGAATATTTACGTAACTTTTTATCCCATGTTAAATTTATCATTATCATGCATGGACAAAGCTCATGCGACCAAACGCCCCATATGGACGCTCCACCTGTTGCAAAGTTCCTATGGTCAAAGCCCCTATGGTCAAAGCCCCTATGGTCAAACCACATATGGTCAAAGCCCCTATGGTCAAACCACATATGGTCAAAGCCCCTATGGTCAAATCACCTATGGTCAAAGCCCCTATGGTCAAACCCCCTATGGTCAAAGCTCCGCTGTGGTCAAAGCCCCTATGGTCAAAGCCCCTATGGTCAAAGACCCTATGGTCAAACCACCTATGGTCAAAGACCCATACGGTCAAAGTCCCGCTGTCGTCAAACGTCTATGGTCAATGCACTTGTGGTCAAAGCCCCACGTACACTTATACTAGTTTCTTATCTTATCTTATGATATGTTTATCTAATATTATATGGCTTACGATCTTTACCAAACATGTCTTATAAATCTTATACGATTGTCTGACATTCACCATACGTAAACGTATTTCTATTTACCTTCAGATTGACCAACCTGTACGTAAGAATGTCTTATTTACATCTTTTAAGTTGAATGTAATTGTAATTAACATATCAGATCCTCTGAGCATTAATTAGGCCATCCAATGATAACATATAAACACGCCAACCTCACGAAATCAGTAATTAATTTTAAAAATACAATATAAATGTAATACAATTCAAGTACAAAATTATACGATTGTTTTGTTCTTTACAGTTTTAAACGAGATTATTTGTTTAACTTTCACTCCTCTTTCACCCCAACCCCAATTTTAGCCCAGGTACTTTGAGTTTGATGGTGTTTTTGTGGGAGACGAACTCATCGTTTCAGCTAATGTGCCGCAGAATTCAGACAGGTACATTGGTAGTATGCAGGTTTTCGGTGTAAGGTGGAAGGAGGGGTGGGGGGCGAAAAAAGTAAAGAGCACAATTTTTTTACAAATTATATATATATATATATATATATATATATATATATATATATATATATATATATATATATATATATATATATATATATATATATATACATATATATATATATATATATATATATTTATATATATATATGTATATATATATATATATATATATATATACTAGGCATGCTGCCCAGCTTCGCTTAGGCTTTCGAAAACATTGAGAATTTGCATGCTTAATTAATTCGCCCGGAGGTCGGTCTACGACCTCAGGAGTTATGAAGAGGTTCCTCCGTGGACATTTTTTTTCGATTTATAGCTCATATAAGGTACCGGTCAGTCGAGGTCAGTTTTGACCCCCACATCGTAGACTTTTCGGCCAACCGGCCCCCGTGTTCTGTCGCACCAAGGCAAGATCATGCCAAATTTGAAGCGCCTGCGGCGCCGGGAAGTGCCCTATCGGACACCCGACAAAGAATTTTTTTTTAAAGTTTAGCCCGAGCATAATAAAAAAGAACACATTAACCAAGTTGACTTGCTGTGTCTCGAACCCGCACCACCTGCGTGGTTTAATGTACACTAACATCTCCGCTATTTAGGCACCTTATAAAATACGGTGAATGAAACACGTATTTTAAAATCTTAACTTACGCGAATATGCCTATTCTTTCAAATTAATTTTTTATCCCAAATTAGCCAGTTCCAAACAAAGATTTTGTATAAAATAAATAAGTCTTGAAATAGTTTAGTCCTAATATAGAAATTTATTTTTGGAATTGATTTTAGAGAAGTTAGAGTCTAAATCTAGATCTTAGCGTCTACGTCTAGATCTAGTTATTGCGTAGATTTAGATTTAGTCTAGATCTAGAATCTCTAGATCTAGAATCCAAATACATAAAATAAATTTTATGAGTTTAGGCCGGAAAAATTGTATTGTATACATTTCATAGTGTACGTAGATCTAAATCAAATTTGAATGAAATAGTTCATTTCTTTTCATTCTAAACACGGCAGATGACGTCATTAGTTAATGTATAAGCAATAGTGACGTCACAGTTTTATGCGTTCTTTTTCACATATATTAATGCTTTTCCGGTTGCATAAATAATACTGTTTCTCTACATTCGAATACGCCTTAAATTTTTATTTTTCTTCTTTAAATAAAATTGTGGTTATACATTTAAAACATCTAACATATTATTTTCAACAAAAGTCCGTAAAAAATTCTCGATATATCGCTGCCGATTCTGACGTGATGTCCGGCGAAAATTTTTTGCGGACAGAGAAAGAGAGAGAGAGAGAGAGAGATGTGCGCACATTGGGCTTTTATAAATTAGGATATATATATATATATATATATATATATATATATATATATATATAGGCTATATATGGCCACAGGGGGAGCAGATCCATTCGGATAGTTAATAGCACAATTTCATTCTAAATATGCATTGTTTTACATCAGTATTTAATGCTACATTTTAAATGTAAAAGTGCAATATTTACATCGATAGTTAATGGTGTATTTTCAAGATAAAAATTGCAGTTTTACATTTATGCTACATGGATTAAAATTTGTAATGGGATCAAAACTTTTTTTAAGATGATGCTAACTTAAATATAAGCAAATGTATAATCTTGTACTAATTTATGTCTGATTAAAAGTTTGTGGAAGTGAATGGGGCTATGCATGGGGGGTGGACACTGTTTAACATATATTTTCTATATAAATTCCATTTCGGGGGGCGGTAAACTTTCTTCGGGGGAGAGATGCTTGGAAGAAACTCGGGGAAATTTTTCGAAAAATGGGAAAATAGCATGGGAAAGATAGTCCTCGAATAATGTCGTAAATGGTCAATATTCTATAGGGGAAGGGGGGGGTGAAAACCCCCCGCGAAAAAAAAATATTTCAAAGGTTTTTTTTGTTTTGCTTCTACCTGTGGCAGGTTTTCCATCTACCTGTCGTGCAATGCAAGCAAGGAAGAGCTCGCCCTATTCTTCGAGGTCAAGTTTGAGGTTGGAGACTACATCCGGGTGGTCTCCGTGAGCCACAAGACAGACGACTTCTGGGACTATGATACCAGCACTGACTTCGCAGAATTCCCCTTCGTAAAATCACAAAACTTTGAACTTACGATCACTTACACACACTCTGGATTTGAGGTTTGTCTTTTAAAACTGTTGTCAAACCACTTACTTACTTTTATAGAATACCATATCTTCTCGCCAAAATGTGCCTTTTTTTTTTACTTACAGATTGAAGTCGGTAACAAAACATATTCTCACAACCACGATATTGCAAAAATCAGTCATATTGGATTTGACGGCAATATTACTGTCATTTCTATGGCGTTCACTTGAAAATGTTCCAGTCCAAGTTTATTTTTCTCAAACAAAACAAATAATTACTGAATTTTGAATTAAAAAATTAAAATATCTTTAAATGGCAATACAGTTTTAAATGCCTATCTTGTTGATGTAACCTACTCACTATTGGTTTAGAAATCCTTTCTTTGGAGACATCTACTATGGCGCAAAGTTCTGCAAATATTCTGTTCAGTAGCGTACGCAGGGGGGAGCAGGCCATTTTCAGCAAAGTGCGCCTTTTTGGAAACTTTTTAAACTCAAAGTTTTAAACAATGATATTTGTTAAAAAAATATTTTTGGTCGGCAGATTTCTTTTCATGCAGCAATTAAGCATTATTGTACTAGTCTAGTAGTTTCTACGTTTACAACACGTATTAACAGCTGCATCAGTTTTTCATTCTAAAAATAACCATTACGATGCATTGGAATTTTTTAAAATCCTCTACTGGTAGTACCACTTGGCAAGAGGGGTGTTAAGTTTAAGGCAACTGTATAATGTATTTGCTTTCAAATAATTGCATTAGAAAATGTTATACATAAAACTTCACACATAATTACTTTATATATACAGTTTGAATCGTGTGATTATTTTTTTTGAAAATTACAACACAGAAACAAATACAACTGATGTGGCACCTCTATTTAAATTTTCTTATGGGCAAGCTGCGTAGCGGTGGGGAAATTTTGACACGGTCAACAACGTCATCACGATGAATTGAAGTAGTAGTATTCTTACAGTTATGGCGATAGTGATACGATTACAAATTATATGAAACAGTTACAACCCCCCTCCCCCATGGACCCCTCTGTAAAAAAAATATTATCATAATACCACTGCTACTTATTTAAATCTATTTCTGAATCAGTATACATGTGTAATATATATGTATGTTTAGAACAGTCATCTAAAAACTGACACTATGTTCACTCTGAGTTGGTTATCTATATATAAATATATATATATATATATATATATATATATATATATATATATATATATATATATATATATATATATATATATATATATATATATAATACACGTATATAGAACGTGTTAAAAATTCGGCGCCTTTTTTTTTGCTCTTTTCGCTCCCCCTTCAACGAAAACCTGGATACGCCTCTGATTCTGTTATATGGGAATAGTAGTCATGGGTACCCGTTTTTCACTTGAATCATAGACATATATATTTTAATGTTATACTTGTTTGGAAAAAATAATTTATAATATAGTTATTGGTCAAGAATCAATGGGCTTTAATACACGTTGAACGATATCAGTGACAAAACAAAGAAATAACTAAACAGCTAAAAATCCGACACATTAAAAATAACATAGGCTTCTGATACCTATTGTAAAAACGAAATTATAAACATTATTAGTCAACACAACACCAAATTAAATACACACACTGATGAAGGGACTTAAATGATTCCGTTAAAAACCCGGCTGTTAATGGTATTTATGTTGTGTTTAAAAGAAATTTGTATTAGTTTAGGCCGAGAAAATTGTATACATTTCATAGCGTACGTATTGATAAATCAAATTTGAATGAAATAGTACATTTCTTCACATCCCAAAATTGGAAGATGACTCCATTAGCGTTATGTACTCTCCGTATTTTAAACATGTGACGTCGTTGTTTTTGTTTGTTTTTTTTTTTTTCTTTTGTAAAACATACTTCTTACTGTACTCGTATCATTTACTTGTAGTTATCCACTGTACTCATATCATTTACTTGCAGTCATCCACTGTACTCATAACATTTACTTGCAGTCATCCACTGTACCAGGCCGTCAATTGTGCGGACACAAGCAGAGGCGTAGCGACCTATTCCGGCGCCTGGGGCGGACTATCAACTTTGCGCCCCCTCCCTCCTATTTCTATATATAGTTATACCTGTCTGTGTAATTTCTCTACCCCTTTTGGCGCCCCCTTGAGGTTGGCGCCCGGGGCGGCCGCCCCACCCGCCCTCCCCTAGCTACGCCTCTGGACACAAGTACGACTAGATAATGTCAAAAATTACAGTATCTAAGGTGGAGGGGGAACAGTAGCGTCATAAGATGGCGGACGTCCCAAATTACACCACATTGGGAGTGATATCAAATCGAAAAATCGTAAAACTTTGCTGAAAAAAAAAATAAAGCTTAATCCAGTTTAAATAATAAAATAGAATGGAGCAGGAGTGAAACCAAACTGAAAATACAAACTTGTTGGAAGGGGTGAGGTGACATCCTCCTTTACTTGGAGACACCCAACCATGTGACGCCACTTGAGGGTGTACATTAAATAAGTAAAATTATTATTGTCCCATTGTCATCACGGTTCACTAAACGTAAGGTCAAAAGGCAATCTGAAAAATCACACGCACACAAAAGCAGGGCTAGATTTTGGGGAATTTTTTTGAAATAAAAATTTAGGCCTATCTACTACTAGATTCTAAATCTTTTAAACAAACCCACTTTTAATTGTTATTAAATTTGCATACAAATGTACGATTACACACACGTGCACATTTTCGACATGCATTACTTGGTATTATTTATGTTACAAGTTTTTTATGTTTTAGATCCCCCTGGTTGCTCTTTTTAAAACGTTTTTCTTAACTCAGCTTCGCGTTTGTTTGTTTGGATGTTTGTTGTTAAAATTGACATCGAAAATTAGCCCACTTCTGATTGCTCTAGAGACCTGAAATTTGGCATGCATGCTACTTTCGCCTAACAATTTCAGATGCAATCATAAAAACTAGCAATTAGTGACCGTAATTAGCTTAATTTAATTACGCCCCAAGGACCATAACATTGAGGACATGATTTCTAAAGATACCGACAAGACTGAAGTATTGACACAGTTACTTCGGCCCCAATCGATGTGAGCGCGCTGGCCGTGATCGTATAGTGGTTAGTACTTCGCGTTGTGGCCGCGACAACCCAGGTTCGAATCCTGGTCGCTCAAGATTTTTAGTCCGTGTATTTATAAACACTTTTTTAAAAACCACGTTTTTTATATGTAGCAACGGACTAAAAAGGAGAACGGACACGGTAACACATTGTTAACGGTGACACGGTTGGTACGCTGGGCATGCTAAAATACACATAAACACGTTTTTCCTTAACTCAGCTTCGCGTTTATTTGTTTGTTTATGGGAGATTTGATCACGTGATTCGTGAGTAGATCTCCACGCCAGCAACGTAAATTACACCCTTTCTCTGTTTAAAGCGTATCGGTCGCTCAAGATTTTTTTAGTCCGTGTATTTAAAAACACTTAGTCAAGTCATACCTAATCAAGTGATTAGATAAAGTAGAAAATAAACTATATAAAAAACTTTTTAAAAACCACGTTTTTCATGTGTAGCAACGGACTAAAAAGGAGAAAATAAAATACTTAAAAAAAACTTTTTTAAAAACCACGT
Organism: Physella acuta; assembly: GCF_028476545.2. NCBI lineage: Eukaryota > Metazoa > Mollusca > Gastropoda > Physidae > Physella > Physella acuta. The sequence goes on along the minus strand of NW_026732196.1, from coordinate 189,625 downwards.
TTTTCTTGTGGACTAAAAAGTAGAAAATAACTATTTACATACATTTGATGACAAAAAACGTGGGTCGGGCAGATGGGTCGGGAAGTTTGATGGTGAACGTACCCACGTTTTTTGTCATCAAATGTATGTAAATAGTTATTTTCTACTTTTTAGTCCACAAGAAAAACGTGGTTTTTAAAAAAGTTTTTTTTAAGTATTTTATTTTATCTGATTATTTTGTCTATTTATAATTTATTGACACCTAATAATAATAATTATAACAATAATAAAACTTTTATAACGCCGCCTCGTGATTTGATAACATTTTTACTACTTCAACCTTTTAAAAATTATTATAAAGTTAATTAATTATAAATATGTATTTTTTAAAATATGCATATTAATTATTACATTTTTCTCATCCTAGTTTAAAACCGAAAATTAAATGAAAGTCCTAAGGGAAATAATTCTTGTAACAAATATTTTATTTTTACATTTTCTTGATTAGAGAGTTTCAATCAGTAGGGCCTGACTATCATTATTTTGATCAAACCGGCGAAGCAAATTTCTAAGTTGAAATTAATTATTTGAATTTATAGATCTAGATCTACATTCAATAAACTTCAAAATGTCTTCTTGGAAAAAAGATAAAACACAGAAAATTCATAGAGAGCGACCGCAGGTAAGTTATTACAGTCAGTTTAGTTAGAATTACTGTGTGAAGTGTGTGTGTGTCACGACACTAACACTACGTTTTAAATGATAATTATTTAATTATTAATATTATTAGGTTGAATTATGGATTTTTTAAAATAAAATATTCTGTTATTTTAAATACACCATTAACTTCCTTACCCCTTAAGAGAACATTTGACACCACATTTAAATATCTAGCTTATTCGGTTGACGAGAAAAGAGAGAATTTGAAAATTAGTCTAGAATGGAAAATGTATGCCGAAACAGAATTCTTGCTCCTCGATCGGCATAACATTACGTCGTGGACTTGTGTACACGAGCTTTTCATTCCCGCCATGGTTATTGCGTCAGCTTAGGTTATTTACTCACCGGAAAATAACAAAAAGCAACTGGTTGATAATAAAACTAGATCTAGTTATTTTATTATTTATTAAATTCTACTCTACATGTTATTCATACCATTTTATGAAATAATGAACACCTGCATAAATCAAATGACCATAATTGATAATAAATATTTTTATTTCAAATTCTAATTTTCTAATTTTAAATAATAAATATGCTTAAAATGATATGATAGTAATAGTTATGATAGTTTATAAATACAAATACATTTTACACTCAATTCACATTATTTATATTGAGTCAACAGTGTGGCAGCTGAGGTTCATACATGGTATTAGTGTCTTTTTTTTTACATTAAATTTTTTTTCATCTTGAAAACATGACGTATGTGATTTTTTTTAAAAAATAAAATCTCCAAACATCGTCACTCGCGTGATTGCTTGCTTACGTTTACTATCCTGTGGATGAAAAATCCCACCACGGTCGCGGGTCACTGTGAGTTCAGCAGGCCTATAGTACACGTCATAGAATGAACACGCGTACACGAGATGGTCGGTGTCTTCACTTCTCTCTCTCTCTTCCCCCCCCCTTTTTCAAACAAATTGAAAAACAGACCTACTTCCCTACTTCTGGTAATTTTTTTTAAAAGTTCGATCATTTTTTTTTTTAAGTTCAAATATCAGGCATGCTAAACAGCCAGCTGTATAAAAAAAAATATTTTTTAAACTAGATCTACGTCTAGCTTAAAAAAATAAATAAATAAATGCCCATAAACAGATTATTTAGCGCCAAAAAAAAAAAGGCCGCTGAACGAGCATTTTTTAAAATACGCAGCAATGAAAAAGGCTAACGGCCGATCAATTAAGTCTAAAATTTGCCCGTAATTAGGCCTAGCTCTGAAAAAGGCCACTGAACGAGCATCACTGATTCAATAAACGAATAGGCCACGCAGCGTTAACGAGGTTAGCCACCGGTCACGAATGCAGCAACTGTCAGCCCACAGTGAAGAAAAAAATTAATATACTAATAAAATTACTAATACAATAATAATGTCCATAATTTTACTTTTTCCGCACATGCTACAATTGAATTATAATTAAAATACTAGACTTAACAGTTCATTCCGTAAAAAACAAAAACTAGTTGTTTCAGTCTGGCAACTAGCGTAGCAATGACGTCATGATACTAAAAATAGCTGATAGAAATGTCAGCGTGGGTACCTCATTTTGGGATAAGATTTTGGAAACCAGAATCAATAATAATGTAAATATACAAGGTAAATATCTCAATTATATAAGGATTTAGAGTCTGTCGGGCCGTTTTTCCCGGAGGTCGGTCGTTTTTAGCGGCGGTTCAGTTTTTACAGAGAGCGCTCCACTAGAAATCCTCTCCTTATTTACAACAACAAATATCTCGATTTTTTCTGGCATTCTAAGACATATTATCTATTTTATTAGCATTTTGCATTAAAATAATGATGAGAATTTGCGAGGTTTTTCATTTGTCGTGGATGGGACGTTTCAGGGTCAGAGGTCAATCCTACCATCTAAGCAACGCGCCAGACTAATAATTATTAATAATTATTAATTATACAATGTAGGAAGTAGACCTTTGCCCTATCCTATAATAAATAATACAATGCTCAGTATACTGGTGATAGTAGGGCCTATAGCCTAACTAATGCTATTACTAAATAAGTAGAAAGCATTGTTAAAGTGTTAAAGACAATCAAATCATGCAATAAAGATCTGTTTTAATTTTAAGTGTTCATCACTATGACAAGCCATCTGTACTTACTCTAATTAAATAGACTAATTCTCTAATGCTGGATGGGCCCAGGGATTTCCTGTATTCACGAATCCGGACAAAGATCTGAATTTGACTATGAATTTTCGGGATAGCTATTGAATTTATCACTCTACAACAACTCGACCATGCTATCCCTATTATTGTTATTTAAATAATATTTAGGGGGTATTACAGGTCGGCGTGGTCTAGTCGATAAAGCTCAAGGTTGCTAAAATGAAGTCTCGAGTTAGACCCTTGGGCAGATGAGGCTGAAGACAGCCAATCTCCTAGGAGAGACAACTCCAAAATCTAACAACTGCTGCCTTGTAGTTTGTTCTTGGTTGGACAAATGCTATGGAAGCAAATCCAAAAAGAAAAGCAGGCTGAAATCGTAGTCAATGGCCTCAATGGCGCATAACCAGCTGACACGTATCCTAAATTGTGTTGGACACTAAAATTAAGAACGAATAAGAAGAAGAAGGGGGTATTACCACACTGCTCTTAGTGCCCTGCTTTATCCTATAGTCTAACTGTGCATTTAATTAATTTTTTTAAATATTTCAGCCTGAGGAGCGAAGGCATCTGGGTATGCTAGAGAGGAAAAAAGATTATGTAGAAAGAGCAAAGTAAGTTTCCCTTTTTTTATTATTTTACTAACTCTAGTCAAAATAAAATTCCTAGTTTAGTGAATAATTATCCCTTTTTGTAAAATATATACTATGAAATTGAAGAGTGTTCTCTTTAATTTTAACACTTTTGGAAAAATAATGACTAACCTGAACACATTTTGTTTAACTTTCTTTTTATTAAGAGTATCATTAAAATGGCTATCGAATTAGTAGATGAATTATTTTTTATGCAATGAAGTTTGCTTTAAACTTGTTTTCTTATTGTGTTCCTTTTCAGAGATTTCCATAAAAAAGAAGAAACTATAAAAAAGCTGAAAAGAAAGGCTGAGGACAGAAACCCCGATGAGTTTTATTTTAACATGACGAGGACCCAGAAACTGGTGAATTTTGTTGATTTGTTTCATTTCTTGATGTGTTAAACTTTCTTCTCTAACTGTATTTCAGTTTTTATTATTGGCACTATTCACATTACTCAGTAAAATTGTCACGATTATCCACTTAAATTATAGTTTTTCACTACTTTCAGAAAAACAGCATATGAAATCTTTCTTTACAGTTCTCTGTTGGCATATCATGAATGAATAGTCTGTTAATGTTTTACGTTTTTTTCATACCACAACCACAATTAGTTACATTGAAGCTCTGGTTACAATAGTTTATTCATTTTCTAAAGTATAATTATGTACGTAAACAATAAGTTATTAATCAGTTAATGATAGCTGAATAGCATTAATAACGCAGTGCATTCTTTATACAATATCAATACTAGTACTAATCTGAATAGTGAGTCTGGTAAACATAGATTGCTTTTTGTGTTCATTAGATGGTAAAGTGTGATTGTTTTGTTTAATAGGATGGTGAGCACCAGCTACGTGAATCTGAAGAGCCAGTTGTTACTGAGGAGCAAGAAAAATTGATATCCACGCAAGACAGAAGATATGTGCTTTACAGGTTGTCCAAGGAATTAAAGGTAAACAAAATAAAAATTGAAATGTTAAAACTCTGAGGCTTATGTATTTGAAATTGATGTTTAGATTTCTGAGAATAATTTGTATTGCATGAACAATGATGAAACAATATTACATTTTAATCATACTGCTTCATCTCATTGATTTAAGATGACATTTTGACCATAGTTGTTTTTTTTTTATTTGTTCTAAATTATAAGAAAAAAAGTAATGTACACAGGGGTCTAGTGTGGCCTAGCAGTAGAGAGGCAGACTGCTAACCCAAAAGTCTTGAGTTTGAATCTGGGTTCAAATTAGTAGAACTTTCCTGAGTCCACCCAGCTCTGGTGGGTACCAAACTCATGTTATGGCAAAAAAAAGGCGGGGCATAGTTCTGACTATATTATCCCCTTGTATGCTGAGGTTGTTGAAACAGATTAACTCTATTTCATTAACCCCATGTGTCTTGGGCACAAACAGGAAAAGATGATGATGATTTATCATGTACAAACTAATAACCTACCTTTACAATAATAACTTTATGGGGGTTTTTGTAAAGTGTTATTTTTTAGGATTCATTAAATTTCAGTTTCATTTCTGTGGTAGCATGCTTATTTAATAGTGAACCAAATTTACTGTCATTTTAGAAAATAGAAAAACTAAAGCAGTCATTGCATATGATTGACAGCGACCAAAAGAAAAATACTCACCTGATATTTGTCAATTCTAAAAAAGAAGGTGAGTTTGTTGTTTATTTTTGTGTATAGTTCTTAATTGTCTTTGTTTATTCTAAATTAATTCACTATTAAATATAAACCCTTTAAAATTATTGCTGAGTATAAAAACAATTTATCTCATTATCTATTTTGAGAATAATGATTGATTAAATAAATTTCTTTTAAATGTGATATTTTTTTTAACAGCTGAGAGTTTTGATGCTGCCAAGTTTTTTGACACTCATCCAGCTTTCATAGACAGAGCTTTCAACAGGCCAAAGTTAGATGCACTAAAAACAGGGACTTTCTCTTTAAACTCTGAGGAACTTGAAGTAAGATTACTCTGGGCCTTGTTTTATAAGAAACATGGTTTATAAAATTAATTAAAAGCTTTCTGCTAATAGAGATATGTTTTGTTAATTTAAAAAATGCTAGGGTTTACAAAAAAAAAAGCCTAGATCTAATGATTTTTTTAACCAACTACAGTAATGTCCCTTTGTTCATTAAATGTGTCCACTACCTTTTTTAGGGTATTATCTTTTATATCCCTGTTAACTGTTTACTAGATTAGAATTTTTTTATTGTTAACTCTAGTTTTATGTAATGTTTGCCCCTTACTCTATTGTAAATATTTCTTTTTGTTTAGTCTGTGATGACAGCTAAAGACGCAGCTTACAGGGAGTTAACCAAGAGAATTGACAGAGCGCGGGAACTTAAAATTATTGCTGACAAGCTGGAATCCAAACTTTTTGCCTTGGTGGGTCTAGTTTTATTTTCACTATGGAGCTAAACTTTTTGCCTTGGTGGGTCTAGTTTTATTTTCACTATGGAGCTAAACTTTTTGCCTTGGTGGGTCTAGTTTTATTTTCAATATGGAGCTAAACTTTCTTACTTATTTTGTGATAGAAAAAATTATTTCTGACAAGCTGGAATTCAAACTTTTTGCCTTGGTGGGTCTAGTTTTATTTTCAATATGGAGCTAAACTTTCTTACTTATTTTGTGATAAAAATATTTGTTTTAGCTTCTTTCTTTTACAATATTTTAATTATAAGGTTAATTTTCATTATGTGGTGTAAATTCTACCTAATGCATTTATTTTGTTTGAGAAAAACAATCATTTATGGGAAATTAAACCATTTTAGTCTGATACTACTGTCGGGTAAACAAAAACACCTATTATTACAGTAACAGATTGTGTAACTTGACTTGAGATTTGCGTAATTATTTTCTTCAATAGGACAAAACCCACAAGAAGAAGTGTGTGGTACCAGAGACCAAAGAAAGCGCAGCACAATACAAATTCACTTTCAAGAGACAAAAATAGATGTGTTGTATGCTTATTAATAAATTTAAAAAAACATGGTCATGTTTGTTTTAATTATCTTTCATTGTGCAAAAATAAAAACAAACACTTATGCCAAGATATAAAATGAGCCAGAAGGGCAGTTTGGTAAAGCACAAGGTAACTTAGCTGAAGGGTTTGAGTTCAAAAGATGTGGTTTTGTTGTTAACCCTCTTAATCTTAAGTAATCTTTCATCAGCTTAGCCCACATTTTTCTTTAGCTCAATTCAGGTATGTTTAACTCAGGGTGGAGATTTGGTACCCCACAGGTATGTTGTTTACAATGTCATTTTTTATCTCTGCAACACAAGTAACGGGGGGGGGGGGGAAGGGCCGGTAATTACTGCCTCTCTTTCGCATTTTCGTGCTGATCTCTAGACAACCTAAAGCTAGTTACCTCCTACCTTTGCCATTAGTTCCTGTTACATCTGTATGTTGCTTGTAAGGTGTGGTAACAAAACCACTTCATTTAGATAAACCCAGTACGTGAATCACACTTCAAATCTCAGTAATCTTCAGTGATTTTTTTTACCCTTTTTTTTGTTACCCCTTGGTGAAAGAAGGAGACCTCTTTGTTTTGAACCTTAGATAACCACAACTTAGCGGTTTTGATTATTGGGAGGGTTTAAGATAGTGTATCGTTAACAAGTGCGCTAGTTCCGGTTGGTCGATACGAGCGAGAGACACGGGCGAGGGTCCCAAGATTTCTGTAGCTCTGTGTCACCCACTTTCTGGCTAGCACATTATCAGTTGTTTTTTTTTAATTCACGAGGTCGTCAAAATGACGCCACGCAATGGGGGGGGGGGGGGATAAGAAACGTGATGCCGCATTTTCAAAAATGACGAAGATTTCTTTAGTAAGAGTTTTATTCTAAGGGAAAGAAGGTGGAACTTCGTGATGTCATTTTAAGGAGGTTGGATCAATATGCGTTGATTTTGTTGTTGGTTGTTTTTTTTGAATTAGTTGTGACCAAATGGGGATTACTAGATCTATGATTCTTTTATAAAATGTTTCAAGTTGGGCGAGATAAAATAACAATTACGAGCCGACCCGCGGCGTATCATACGCCGCTATTTAGATCTAGTTGTTTATTTTCTACTTTTTCAGTAATTCATAATTTGTAAATTGGACAGTACTAATGCTGCCACTGACAATATTTGCTTTAAAACACTATCAGTAGGTCGTTAAGGACGATAACCCCCTCCTTTCCCCCTACACCCACCCCCCACGTGAAAGCAGCCTTCTCTTAGTTACCTCCCCTAAGTTTAAAATCGTTTCAAACTAAATTATCTGCCCCTAATACCCGTCACTAAACCCGGCTCTACGATTATAAACATTTAGCGTGAACCACAGCTCACCAGACCTGGTGGTAGGGATATGCCTAGAGAGGAAGAGAGGGGCTGCTAGGCGCGCTTACAACTTGGTGTTTTCTATGGTATCCGTGAAGAGAATTATTTATATATAGATTAGTGTCCAAGTTCAACCAACGCAAAAAGATAGTTAAACAACATTGTGCTGATTTTGTTAACTAGAAGCGTGTTCTATCTAGCTGGGGAGCTGGCGCGCCGTGTTATGAACCAAAGTGAGGCTTTTAACCTTGACCTTCGCGTACCGTGACAACGAGTTCACCGGTTTCGTGGCTGGGGTCTGAAGTGGGTTTTACTGTCCTGTCAAGTTGAACGTCAAACTGGCGAACACACTTGTGGACGTAGACAAAGGACTAGATAACGGAGTTTGGAGAAGTTGAGAGCCTTGTAAATAACAGATGACAAGCGAGTGGTGACTGTGGCAACGCGACTTGATAAACGCGTCTTTTATTCCGACTTGTTTTTCGCGTTTTATAAATTCCTCGACCGTACACGGTGTTTCATTGCGTTATTCCAGAAGAGTTTAAAAGCACAACATTGTCCACTTCATAAGGTGTTTAGTTATAAAAATTTTGAACAACACACACGCTGTCCCTACACACATGCGATGCTCCTTCAACATTGTTGAAGTTCGAGAGCCTTATTCAATAAAAAAAACAAAGCTCACAATCACGCCCATACTCTACTTTAAATAATGCTTCATCACCCCAGTTACATACACAAACATTCCTTTATCTAAAACGATTTGCACTTGGGGGGGGGGGGGGGAGGCAGAGTTTCCTCCAGGCATCTCTTCGGGGGGGGGGGGGGGGGGGACTCCGCCCCACCCCCCGAAAAAAGTCTAACCCCCCCCCCCTCCCGCGAACGAGATGGAATTTATAAAGTAAACATATACTTTTACTAGTGTCCGCTCCCCCCCCCCCCCCCCCCGAAAATATCATGTGTCCCCACGGAGAAAAAAGTCTGGAAGAGACACTGGGGCGGAGGATAGATGTTTTGGCTCAGTTAGCAAAACTTAACAGGGGCAGTACCACAACACGTGACACATACACAAGGATGACACCAACACAAGTAGGTGTCACCATTAGACAACGGTGATACCTATAGAAGAGTGTTACATCAATAGACAAGGGTGACATGAATAGACGAGGATGACATCAATAGACGAGGTGACATCAATAGACGAGGTGACATCAATAGACGAGGTGACATCAATAGACGAGGATGACATCATTACATACAAGTTACATAAATACAATAAGGTGAGACCGTTACACAGGTTTCCCCCTCTGTGTGCCGATGCCCAGCGCCTTACTGTAAACGTTGAGTCTGTTTCTGTGCAGTGTTTCTTCCAGACTTTTTTCTCCGGGGGGCACTTGAAATCTTCGGGGGGGGGGGGGGGGCGGTAAACTTTCTTCGGGGGGGCGGACACTGTTAAAAGTATATATTTTCTATATAAATTATATAAATTTCATTTCGTTCGGGGGGGGGGGGGGGCGGTAAAAAAATTTCGGGGGAAGAGATGCCTGGAAGAAACTCTGTTTCTGTGACAGTTCCATGCAGTTTGTGGTCTATCCATCAGTTTGATAACCAGATGGGCTTAGTCCACCAGAACCATATTTTAGCATTCAATTTCTGTGTTTTATAAAAGGTTCTAAAAATGTTAAAACTAATGGCTCCATGTTTGGCTAGGGACAGGCGTGGTATGGGACACCGGGAAATATCTAATGGCTCCATGTTTGGCTAGGGACAGGGGGTATTATGTGACACCGGGGAAAATCTTGTTGGACCGCGGGGATCGGAGCTGTTGTGGCCTAAAAATAAAGAAGGGTGCATGTTTCTTGACATTGGGGTCATCCATAAATGATATCACGCTTTTTTTGACGATTTTTACCTCCCCTCCGTCACACATCGTCACAAAAAGCCAGACCCCCCCCTAAAATGACGTCACACCTCAGGCTACAACCCGCCTCAAAATTGCTGTTGAATTTTTCTTAAAACATCGATATTTTTCCAAAATCTTGTCTGAATTCTGTCAACAGAGTATTTTGATCAATTCCTATTACAATTTATTAAAAAAGTTTTCTAAAACGCGAAATAACGGCTAAAACTCGTTTTCTATCATTTCTTTTATAATGCAAACAAGTGACGTCACACCATCTGAACCCCCTCATCATCACAAAATTAAGGACCCCCCCTTCCCCCCTACGAGTGTGACGTCATTTATGGACGACCCTATTGCACATGAAGGGATAATGTGGTCAGAACTATGCCCAGCCTCCTTTACTTTCCCAAACGTGAGCTGGGTACCCATTAGAGCCTAGTGGGCTCAGTGATGGTCCACTTGAACCAGGATTCGAACTCGCGACTATAGTGTTAGCAGCCTAGAGCTCTAACGCTAATTTAATCATTAGTGCTTTGATTTAAAGAAAAAAATGTGTTCATGTAGACTAATTGACCCTTTCGATTTCTTTTTGTTTTTATTTTATATTGCAGTATGTAAACGGACACGTGCCTTTGTAGCACCTGTACTCCGCCGACAAAAATGTTTTTAAAAATGCGTTTTGAAAATTTAATTCAAGAAGGGGCCGCTTTTCTCTATTTTCCGAGCCACTTAGGCACCCTGGCTGGGTGACACTCTGCCTGCATAGTTACGTCATAAAGTTTACACGTATTTATTTTTTTTTTTATAGATTTTTCAAAACCATTTTTTAAAACCTTTGCAAGTTTTTATTTGTACAAATCATTTTCGCTACTTTAACAAACTCAACCAAGCATACTGAACTCATTTCATTTTAATCTGATACTATAAATACATTTCAAAAACGCTGACCCAAGCAGAATTCCGCTAGAATTTATAAATAGCCATTACGTCAACCTATTTGTTTCACTTCATACTTCACCTGCGAATTTCTATTTCCGTTTCCATCATTGTTTTTAAACTGCTATCTCCCGTAGACATAAACCCTGTATTCTACTGACCGAGAAACGGTTCCCCGCAGAAAGGTGGAGATTTATGTTTAAACGTTTAAATCTGGTTTGGTGAATACACCATTTGTGATGTAGAAATAAAAAGAGAACTAGCATCATTCAAGGGGGTGGGGGGGGGGTCACAGGTGTTGCATTATAGCATTATTATATTTAATTCGACTATTGACCGCCCGTCACCCCCCTCCCCATCTCACCACCTTCCGGAAAAAAATGTGTGAAAGTACCCTGTCCTTGTGACATTTGTATATTATTTATGTTAATATCTCAGTCAAGTAGTTAAGCGATATTTGGGGGGGGGGGAGAGGAGAGGAAATCATAACATCTATTATCATTTAGTTTGTGAACTTTTGATATATTAAACTATTTAAACATCTAAGTTTTCGTTTGACCTAACATTTTAAAACACCGGGGGTGGGGGGGGGGGCGTCCGGGAGCTGGGGGGGGGGGGATTTTTTGTTTGAAGTCATACTTTTTGTCTGACGTCATCCACCTCCCTTTTACATTTGACAAAACCTACCTCATAACTCGTGCAGTTTCAAAACGATTCTCCTGCCGAAAAAAATCCTTCATGCTCTCTAACACCAGGTATTGTTAAACCAAAAAGTTGCTACAAGTCTCATTTAGATCTAATCTGTGTACTAGATGTCACTTCCGTGTTTGTGTTGTTTTTTTTAAGCGTGATTTATTGGTGTGTTGCTGCACGTTCTACAGATGGGTGGAGATATGGCAGCAGATATGGCTTGTGGCAGGTGGTGTAACGCTTGCTGGTCACCGCGACCTTTAACCCTCACAAATCGTTTGGTTTTGAGATTAGGGATTTAGTCTTCAACTGTCTATTCCCTACCGGGATGAAGGGGTGCTGATTGTATTTACTTCAGTGTTTAGGTTATAGATCTACAGAAAGATATGTATGCTGAGGTCACGTCATCACTTTTGTCAGGTACACTCTAGGGCTGAGTGAACTCAGCGATGTTCCTATGGACTATGGATTCAATCCAATGACATGCAGTCTATCTAACTATTAAAAATATGTCCAATGGTTCCACTATCCAATTATCCAGTTGTTTTGCTATCCAGTTATCCAGTTGTCTTGTTATCCAGTTATCCAGTTGTCTTGCTATCCAGTTGTCTAGTTGTCAATATTTCCACCATACCCGCATTAAATTATTTCGCGTGTTAAAAGTACCAAAAATAAAACAAACAGGATCTATTCTGAAAAAAGCACTTAACTTTTTTTCACTTAACTATCTGTTTAAGTTTAATTTATGAGACACGTGGTGTAAACAATGACTGGTTATTAAAGCTTAATTAACACAAACAACTTTTCTATATAAAAGTAGAGTGTATGCTACTTGGAAAAAAAAACTAAACAATATCCGGGAGTTACTTTTTAACGTCAATCTGCAATTAAATTCACTCTGAGTTTGGCATTCACAAAATTACACCCCCACCCCCCATTTTTGTATTATGCCTAGCAAGTCGTGCACCTATACCTGTAGTTTTAGAGTGCAGACGTAAGGTGTAAACAGGAACTGGGTCACAGAGGTCTGACTGGGAGCAAACGGCGACAAACGCGGGACTACTGGCAATATTATTCTCCGTGGATAAGCGCGCGGCTTGTATTCTCATGTAAAACATTCTCGTACAGGGAGGGATTTTATTTCGCGTTTTAAAGGTAAGATTTTTTTTAATGTGAAGTTATTAATTGACTACTCCTTTTTTTTTCTGTCCAAGGTTCCTTTATATTTATTTTTTAACTTTTTTTTTTCGTTTTTTTTTATATTATTGCATGGGGCGATGTGGTAGAGTGGTAGAACATTCGAAACTCTAGAGCTCCGAACCCCGGCTGGAGGGGTTAGGTAGCACGTCCCTGAGTCAACCCAGCTCTGATGGGTACCTGACTTACTGTAGGGAACGTAATGTAGGCTGACCACACTATACCTTCATATGCCGGGGTCAAAGAAGCTATTTCCTTTGCCCCGTGGGGCGCTAGGTCCGAAAGGGGAAAAAATATGAATATAGTTGCACTATTATAGCAATGGGACGGAGTGGTCTAGCGGTAGAGAGCTGGACTGCTTACCCGTTAGTCTCGAGTTCGAATCCGGGTTCAAGTTTATAGACCGTCCCTGAGTCCACCCAACTCTGATGGGTACCTAACTCACGTTAGGGGAAAGTAAAGGCGGCTGGGCATAGTGCTGACCACACTATCTCTTCATATGCCGAGGTCACAGAAACAAGTGAACTCTACTACACTTGCCCCATAGACCGTCAGGTTTGAAAAGGGAACTTTACTTACTTTTACTTTCTATATAGTGGTTACCATCTATATAGTGGTTACCTTCTATATGGCGGTTACCTTCTATTTGTTAGTTACCTTCTAAAAGCATGAGGGTTTAGGTAGCAGCAGCTCTAAGACGTGCTGACGTTGCTGTATTACAAATAACAAAAGCACGCCATCATGTCATGCTGATGTTTATAATTACTTAGTGTCAACGCGAGCTTAGTGGCGGAGAAAGAATGTGGGTACAGTTTGATGCGGTCTTCTTTTCGTCTAGTTGCTAGTATCATGTGTGGTTAATAGGTGTATCCAGAAAATGAATACAAGTAAATTTATTAGTGTTGACATAATTTCTTTCTCTCACTCACTCAAACAAACACACACACACACACGTTCACTTCGTCTGAAAAAAAATTGTATTTTTTTTTATAATAAACTTACACCGTGGCGTTACTTTGTCGGGTGTTGCAAGGTGTGGTCGCTAAGGATCAGTGTTTCTTCCAGACTTTTTGCTCCGGGGGGGGGGGGGCACTTGAAATTTTCGGGGGGGGGGGGCGGTAGACTTTCTTTGGGGGGAGGGGGCGGACACTGTTAAAAGTATACATTTATATTTTCTATATAAATTATATAAATTTTGTTCGGGGGGGGGGGGGGGGGGGGGGGAGCTCCGCCCCCCCCCCCCGAAGAGATGCCTGGAAGAAACTCTGCTAAGGATGTCAACCCACCTCCTCCTACAGTTTCGCATTTTCGATTTGGTGTCACCCCTCTACTCTACTTTTTTTGTCATCTTAACAGGATAAAACATTGTTTTGAAAGTAAATTTTACGATTTTTCCTTTATGGTGCCGCCCCTAAATAGTATCAGCCCGACCACACCTTATGACGCCACTGAAAATACAACAAAACAAAATATAATATTAACTTCCTTTCATAGATGAAGATATATTCAATTATGGCTTTACAGTACTCAAAACCCTAATTATTTTGAAGGGAAATAATCCCGTATAGTACACCATCGAATGTGAAACCATAGAGTGTAGAATGATTGCACTTTTGTGTAGTTGTGATTCACTGTGCTATGTACTTGCAGTAAAAAAAAGAGTTGAATAGCTTTTCGAAACCTGATTCACAGCGTAAATAACAATGGCGATATTTTTGTTATTTTGATATTTCTGTTTTGAAAGCAACTAGCTAAGAATGAGGATTCACTGATATATTGACATCACTTATATACAACGGAGTCACGGATGTATTGACAAGTCGCTGATATACAAACGGATATCCTGTGTGTAACTTGAGTCAGTGGCGTCAGTGAGTAGAGTCTTAGTGTTTGGCTCAAGCCTTCTCAGCGGCGTCCATATGTAGGGTGATAGGCTTAGCCACCCCAGATTGATTTCCCATAATTACTGACTCCACTAATTCTTGTCAGCGGCGTCCGTAGGTAGGGTGATAGGCTTAGCCACCCCAGCTGGTTTTCCCATAATTTCTGACTCCACTAATTCTTGTCAGCGGCGTCCATAGGTAGAGTGCTTGTCTTAGTTTCCCCATACCCAGAGACTCCACATGGATTGAAATGTTTCTCGGTGAACTTAGTCTCCCGTACCTTGTAAACAAGATATAAGACGAAGCGAGGAGATCGTTACACCCCTCCCCTCCACAACACCCCCTACAGCTCCGGTCCTTATTTTACCTGTCAAATTGTCAAAGCCTAAAAGTTCCAGATCCGCTACGCACACAGTAATACTTCCGGTAAAAGAAAAACTGGAACTGCGTAAAATATTGACAACCTTAAAGGGTTAATTGAATTAGCAGCATATTTTCTTCACGTCTACATCTGCGCAAGTGTTATGACCTGTAAACCCGTGCCATTTTATAAAAGGTACATTTTTTTTTTCATGGTGACCTAATTACCGCCAGGTTCAAGGGGGATAACCCGCCAATCTAGCCAGGAGTTGTGTCCCGTTTGCATTTTTCTAACAAGGTCAAGGTCTGGTCTGCCAGGTTTTCGAAGTTGTAACAGATGCATTTGTTACACACAAATGATGCAGCCTACATTCGTTGTTTAGAGTCTATTTGAATATTTTTACTTTTTTTTCGACGTAAACAAAGAAAAAAACGGTTTGCCTAGGTCCTATTACATGTATTGTTGTAAAAGTTATATAACTTCTGAGGTTGCTGTACAATATTTAGAAGGAAACTAAAAGAAACCAAATTAGTCTAAGACATTATACTAGGACTATAACATCAAGATCGTATTTCTGCGTACATGTGCGTGCGTGTGTGTGCGTGTGTGTGTGTGTGTGTGTGTGTGTGTGTGTGTGTGTGTGTGTGTGTGTGTGTGTGTGTGTGTGTGTGTGTGTGTGTGTGTGTGTGTGTGTGTGTGTGTGTGTGTGTGTGTGTGTGTGTGTGTGTGTGTGTGTGTGTGTGTGTACGTGTCAGTGTTTCTTCCAGACTTTTTTCTCCGGGGAGCATTTGAAATTTTCGGGGAGGCGGTAGACTTTCTTCGGGGGGGGGGGGGGCGGACACTGTTAAAAGTATATATTTTCTATATATATGAGTGTGTGTGTAATATATATAAAATAAATTCGGAGCCCTTTTTTAGCGCAATTTCCATACTGACAATTGCGATTATTAATTCGTTATTTCTGGATGGATGGATGGATGTGTGTCCGCAGCTTTAAGTCGTATCTCCTCCTCAACGAAGCAATATCGAGGACTAGTTCCAAAAGCAAATATGTTAAGCAAGTTCCGAGGAAGATTGTGGGCCAATCCTTCCTGGATTTCCCGGAAAAGCCAAAAAAACTCGAACAAATGCAGTTTTTGGCCCATATCTCGGCAACCAGACCACTTAGCGACTTGAAACATTTACCAATCGATTCCTGTCATAATTTAGAACAATATTGCCGAAGAAAGTTTTCAAAAATATCTTTTCGTTCGGTCATAAAAAATTAATTAAGGAAATTTTGCGCTTAAATTGTCACTAGACTTTTTATTAACTTGTTTATTCTTTTCACTCCCCCTACACCGAAAACCTGCACACGCCCCTGTAAATATCATTTGCTTATCCGTTCAGTCCCATTATAAAAGTTGGCTTTTTAAACAATTCACTTCTTTTCTGTCACTATACCTAGTTTATACACTAGGTCCGAATTTGGAAAGCAAATGATACGCTTTCGGAGGTAACCTTTGAGACGGTAGGGTAAGAGAGGCGCGGAAAGTTTGTTTTAAAAAGGTAGTCACATTTTTTGTGTCGTTATTTGACGTCGTAAATATCTGGTATAAAATAAACAGATAACACGACATGACAGCACATTTTGTGGTATTGAAACTAGGACGAGAGCTCTATTAAAAGTTAGAATGGTCTATAAATGTAAAGCTTAGGTAAGCCAGTTTACCCATGTTAAGGTCTCACGGGCAGCGGCGGATTAAGGTGGGGGCCAATAAGGCAGCAGTCAGGGGCCCCGGCTATAAAGTCAGTTTATCTATATTTAGATCTCACGTGAATATTCTGCTTTTCTAATCTCAGTTCCGGGTAATGTTTTACTGGTATCACTATCAACATCAATTATCTGTCAAGCTAAACTGACAAGGGTATAAAAGACAACAAAAAGTATCACCTTCGACAAGAAGGACTCAACTTGATGGCTATGCATTCATTTTGGGGTCATTTGTAAGGACCCGCGTAGTCTTCATTAACTTATGTAACAATACTAAGTCTTTTTTTTTTTGGCTAATAATTTATTTATGCCACATTATAGATGGGTTTAGTGGTGTTATAACTATGAAGAAGGCCTAAATATAAACATAATTGCAGATATATTTTCTGTAAATTTAATTAAGAACTATGACTAGTTAGCTTCATTCGTGAGAGATATAATCTAGTAAAAAAAATAAAAAGTTACTGAATTTTTATTTTTAAATGTTAGATACTTTCCATCTGTACCTTCAAATTTATCAGGGGAGATAAGTTAAAACCATCTTCCCAAAATAATTCAATATATTATATAGGTATTGATAATATCTATATATATAATTCTCTTCTTCGAGCCGTTAGAAAACAAGCTGCAAACGCTCTCCCTACCTCCCCACCCCTACATGGTTTTAGTGAGCTGTGTTCACTCTAAATGTTTACAAGCAGAGCCAACGATTTTAAACGTAGGGGGGGGGGGGGAGGAGGGGGGAGGGAAGGAAGGGGGGGGGGGGGGGTTATGGTCCTTAACGAGCTACTTATAGTGTTTTAAAGAAATATTTTCAGTGTCAGCGTTGGTACTGTCGAATTCACAAATTATGAATTATTGAAAATTAGAAACAACTAAATAGCGGCGTATGTTATGCCGCGGGCCGGCTCGTAAGAAATAATATTGGAGTTCGCTATTATTATTTTATTATACGTAAATATTATTTTTGTCTACTATTTATATTTTATGGCTTATAGAATTAACTGTCAGTCCTAGAATAAATATAAAACTATTAGCTAGATTTACACAAAAAATCATGTATGGGTTTTTTGAAAATTCTGTTTGATTGATATTTCAAGAAATACTAGATCTAGTACTGAAGACTACAATTACAAAGTCGCTATTTTAATATTATCAAAACTGTACAATATTTGTTTCTGTCTAGAATGTTCGGAGCGTTAATTCAATAACAATAAAGGAAACAGAAGCCACATAGACCTACAACCTACTCTCAGCCCAGATCACACCCGAGTGTCAGGGTTCGAAACCTGCCATGCCCAACTATCTCAACAAGAAGAGGCTCGCTATCATCATCTCTGTTTTCGTCGTCGTTGCCCTCATCATCGCCATCGCTGTGCCGCTCTCGCTCCGCTCTTCTGACGATGACAGCAAGTCAGAGCCACCAAAGAACCAGCCCCAGGGTGGGGACTGTTTTCCCGAGGCTGAGGGTGAGTATTTTGCTTTTGTTTATTTATTTTTTTTTTCATGGAATACTCTAGACCCGGGGTCGGCAATCTTTTGAGACGGAAGCCAAAATTTACAATTTACAAAATGTCCCAGTTTTTAAAGAGCCACTAACTTTTTTATTTCAATATTTGGTATTTGATTAGGATTAGATAAATAAATTTGATTTGTTATTTAAAATAAATAGCTTTAAATGTGAAATAGTATTTATTCATATAAAACGTGTTTCGCCAAAATAACAAAAGTAGTAATCAAATATTTTTTTCTTTACTGACATCACCGGCTCAGGAGGTGTCTCCCATTAGTTAGGCAGGCATCAACACGGCAAACTCCTACTAACTGGCTTGGATATCGTTGGTTCTCACCAGGCTTATCTTTTACCCCACTAAACGCAGGGTAAACTCGTACCCCACCTTCCAGTAAAAATGAAATTATATAACTATTAATATTTGTGCAAGGAGCTGGAGAGCCGCATCTGGACACCAAAAGAGCCGCATGCGGCTCGCGAGCCGTAGGTTACCGACCCCTGCTCTAGACCGTCCCAGTTAGACCAGTTACTCTCAATATTGGGCTTTCATAAAATTCGGTAAAAACAATTCTTAAAATTATGTTGTAAAGAAAGACGTGTATGGACCACAATGTTTTTTTTCCTCGTTTGATTTATAACCGAGTTCAGAAAAGGGTTGGGGTGCCTATTTTTATCTGGGTATTTTAATTAAAGCTGATGGATAAAGTCGGTCAAAGGATAGCGATATTTTTCGTGTACTAATTTAATCTTATGACATCATAGCTGACCTCAGCAAACAAGGGCGTAGTGTAAGAACAAATTTAAACGTATTTTTTAAATATAGGGGTGGATAATACGATAACATTTGGACAGTTTGAATTATAAAAACACGAAGGTATTGATGTGGATGTGGGCCCAGTTCTGTATAGAGCCACTTTACGACCCAGTCAAGGCGCGACATGGTCGAGTGGTAGAGCGGTTGGCCGCTAACCCGAAGGTCTCGAGTTCGGATCTCTGTTCGGACTTGTGACTGAAGTATGTCCCAGAGGCGTAGCGACCCTTCCCGGCGCCCGGGGACAAACTTTCGATTTGCACCCCCCCCCCCTCAAACTTACGATTATTTTTACCAACCCATTTTGGCACCACTAAGGTCGGCGCCCGGGGTATATGTCCCCCCTGCCCCCCCCCCCTCCCATCGCTACGCCCCTGGGATGTCCCTGACTCCACTCAGCTCTGATGAATAGGCCTACCCGACTTAGGAAAAGTAAAGGCGGCTGGGCCTTCTACTGAACACACCATTCCTTCATATGCCGAGGTCAAGAAACATTCATATGCCCTATGAATTGTTAGTTGTGAAAGCAGTGCTTCCTCCAGGCTTTTTTCTCAGGGGGGGGGGGGGGCATCGCTATGCTGAGGAGATCGGGGTTCTTGTTAATGTATACGATTTACTTTAATATATGTACATAATATCCTGTAGATAACATACTTATTATCTGAATTTCGATAGACAACTGGCTATGAAACATACAGATAAAATAGCCGGTATCTCACTCATTTGTTATCTGAATCTCACTAGGAAAACCTGCTCGGGAAAATACAATATCATGTATTTAACATACTCAACAATAAATAAATATTTTGCTTTCGTGCTCAAGACACATGGGGCAGATGAAGTAGAGTTCATCTGCTTCAGAGACCTCGGCATATGAAGGGGTAGCTTCGTCAGCACAATGCCCAGCCGTCTTTTTTTCTTCACCTAAGGTGAATTAGGTACCCATCAGAGCTGGGTGGACTCAGGTACATTCTACCGGTTTGAGACCGTATTCGAACTTGAGATTACCAGTCTAGCTCTCTACCGCTAGGCCACGATTTATCATACTTTCTATCTGAAAATCCCAAGGAAACCTGCCTCTGCTACAAATCATAGCCTGTATTAACATGAACTGTTATCTGACTCCCTTTAGGCAACCCTGCACTAATCACAAAGGAAGAGTGCGAAAAGCGAGGCTGTACGTACTACACAGACCCCGTGTCCTGCAACTATGGGGAGAACCAGTACAGTCTGGAACTTGCCAGCCTCACGCAGACGACTCTTGGGGTCCAGGCTACCATCAAACAGAGCAGAAATGCGCCGTTTGGTGGAGATATTCGAGAGTGGATCTTCACGTTTGAAAATCGCGGGAACGACATCGCGAGATTTAAGGTATGCCTCAGAGGCGTAGCGAAGGGTGGGGGGACGGGGGACATATGTCCCCGGGCGCCGACCTTAGGGGGCGCCAAAATGGGTTGGAAAAATAAATTGAAAGCTTGAGGGGGGGGGTGCAAATCAAAAGTTTGAGGGGGGTGCAAATCGAAAGTTTGAGGGGGAGGGTGCAAATCGAAATCTTGAGGGGCGGTGCAAATTGAAAGTTTGTCCCCGGGCTCCGGGAAGGGTCGCTACGCCTCTGGTACGCCTAGGAGTGGTTGAGTCGAGAGAGTACACAGTTTTTAGCCCCAAAGTCCCGAGTTCAATTCCTGCGCTGGAGGCCCTGTGACTGTGAGGGTCACCCATTGTTGTTTGGCTGAGCCTAGTCGGGGAAAGTAGTCAGCGGAAAATAGTGCTGAAACAATGTCTTCATCCGCCAAAGTAAAAAAAAAAAAAAACGACATAACTATGAACTGTTACAAGGACAATGCTGAAAAGTCCATGAATTAGCAAATTTTCCTAAATTTTGATGTAACCTAAGTTTAAAGTACAACCCCCCACCTTCCACCTCACCCCCACCTCATCCCTCAAACTATATTTTTGTGAAATGGATGTAAAAATATATCTATTGTTTACCAACAGATCGATACAGCTGACGGGAAGAGGTACAAGGTTCCCATCCACTTGACGCTGCCTGAAAACAAAGGGGCGTCACCGCAATACGATTTTAAAATCACCAACAACAAAACATTCGCCTTTCAGATCATCCGCAAAAGGACAAACACTGTCATGTGAGTCATGTTGGTGTCAGCTGGTGTTGCTGTTGTTTGGTTCTATGTTGGCTGATGATTGGTCAGGCGTAGTGGGTTGTGGTTTGGTTCTATGTTAGCCCATGATTGTATGGTCAGTCATTGTGTATTGTGGTTTGGTTTTATGTTAGCCCATGAATGTTTGGTTTGTATGAAGTTATATGACTAGTCTCTCTGCACTCTTTCTGTGGCGTAGCGAGGTCGGGTGTCACCCGGTGCGGCACTTAATGGTGTCACCCCCCCCCAGAGGCGTAGCGACCCTTCCCGGGGACAAACTTTCAAATTTTTTATTTGGAACCCCCCCCCCCCCCACCTCTAGCTTTTGATTTGCACCCCCCCCCCCCTTCTCAAACTTTCGATTTGCAACCCCCCCCCCCCTCAAGTTTTTCTCTATATATTTTGCTATTTTTTGCCTTGTTGTCATCCCCCTAAATGGTGTCACCCGGTGCGGTCCGCACCCCCGCCCCCCCCCCCCCCCCCCCTCGCTACGCCTCTGGTAAGGATCAAAGCACATTTGACAAAAGCGTCTTTGTACAGTGGCTATTAGGGAGGGTTCGAACCCACTGAACTCCCAGAAAGACAGCTGTTGCATGCTACAGCTATAGGCAACGGTGCGCCCGTGTCACTTTCAAATTAAAACTTGTAAACATCATAAACCACTAGTGTACGTTCTTATCTAGTTGTTATTGAACATAAATCAT
This sequence comes from Physella acuta, assembly GCF_028476545.2. Lineage (NCBI taxonomy): Eukaryota > Metazoa > Mollusca > Gastropoda > Physidae > Physella > Physella acuta. Next base: position 167,922 of record NW_026732196.1, on the reverse strand, counting down.
CGGACACCCTGTCCTAACACACCCAAAAATATATATTTAAATGTACACATATATGCGTGTACACGTACGCTTATGTATAAGACAAGGGTTTTTAATTCGAACCCACCACCGCCCACCCCCTAAATAAAATAATAAAATACTGCCTTCGCCACAGAGAGAATGTACTGAACAACATTTTTCCCCTTTTCTCGTGTGTCATTTGTTGGCAACTTCTTGAACCAACTCTATCCGGTGTGAATATAATGCTGTAAGGACTAACCAACTTGTATGGCACACAATGGGTAGATATAAATAGTGTTGGAAAAACATCAAAAGTTAAATATATGGATCAAGTGTTATATATCACAGTGGTGTTATATACCGCAGTGGTGTTAGATATGACAGTACGAGTGTGTCTTATCTGTGCCAGACTCCGAGGGATTTACAGCTTAGGCTTATGGTTAAGTTTGAGTTGGGTAAATCATATGCTAACAGAGCAGGGATTCTAAACTTGTGCCACCCTTTAGTCCCTGGCAAAATGCAGTGTAATGGGATAACTAAAATAATCCACGAGACAAAAATTCAATCGAGAAACATGAAAGTGTAATCTTGGGGGTGTGGTGGTGATGGGAGGGGGGGGGGGGACAACCATAAATAAAAAGCTATAGCAGCTGGTCTTATATAGCCTGATACGGTTCTTTTCATGTGATAGCTACTCGCTAGTATAAGCCTGACGATAAAACTTGAAACTTTCCTTATCGATGGAAATCATTCTTGCTGGTAACGGTGGCTGTTGGTTATAGATAAGGAGTACAACAACACATGGTTAGGGTTTTGACTTTCTAGATTACAGTTAAGTCATTAGGGAAACAAAGCAATGACAAACGTGTGTTTTACAGTGAAGAATTCTTTAATAAATGGCGTCATGCACCTAATGTCTACAAAATCTATAAAAAAAAAACATAATTAAAAAAAAAAAACTTTATTATAATAAAACTATAATAAAGAACACTAGAAAATAGATTCTTTCTTTAGTGTTGGTATTGGTAGCCAAAATCTTTTACTGTTATATATAGGCCTACCGTTATACAAGTATGCAGAGGCGTAGCGAGGGGGGGGGGGGGTGGAGGGTGTGGACCGCACCGGGTGAGACCATTTAGGGGGGTGACACCAAGGCAAAAAATAGCAAAACTTGAGTGGGGTGCAAATCAAAAGTTTGAGGGGGGGTGAAAATCGAAAGTTTGAGGGGGGTGCAAATCGAAAATTTGAAAGTTTGTCCCCGGGAAGGGTCGCTACGCCTCTGGGGGGTGACACCATTAAGTGCCGCACCGGGTGACACCCGACCTCGCTACGCCACTGCAAGTATGTATGCTTTAGGTTTCATTTATTTTGATTAAAAAGGGGAGACATCAACAAAAGAAGAAAATATGTTTTTAAATTCCCTCCCTTTATTTTAACAAATTCACCAATAATAATGAAAACGTAACCCCAGCAGAAATTTTAATGTAAACAGAAATCGTCGTCTTTATCATCGCACCTAACATTTGAGTTCTCAAAATAACAAATATACTTTATTCCCCCCCCCCCCCCCCTCCCTTCTAGTTGTTTTGACATTTTGGGCCCAGGATCCCTAGTACTGTCCAAGTAGTTATTACAAATCACAACCAAACTGTCTAGTTTCGATAACTTGTATACTTTCTGCCCCTCCCCCCCCCCCCCCTACTCGTAGTTTTGACATTGATGTGGGCCCAGGGTCCCTAGTACTGTCCGACCAGTTCCTTCAAATCACGACCAAACTGCCCAGCACCAACGTGTACGGCCTGGGGGAGCATGTACACCAGCACTTCAAGCACAACATGAATAAAACCTGGACATCCTTCTCACGTGACCAGGGGCCGTCTGTTGATGTAAGTACAGGAATTAAGCCTAGAGCCCGCAATCTTCACGTCTGGGGGTCATAAGCGACTCTAATTTTTTAAATGGTGAAATGCAACTCTTAAAACAAATTATATTAAGGGAGAAAAAAAAGGGGAACGAATATTTTAATGTAGTTTCGGCAGTTTAGAATAATAGAAAACAAGGGTGAAGAAAAGCAGTAAATCTAGATCTAGATGATATGGGTTTTGAAACTGTCTTTTTTTTGGTTCTGTAAATCCAATCAGGTTATGGCCAATTTGTATGGTGTTCAGCCCTTCTATACTTGTGTGGAAGACGCGGCAGGACACACACATGGAGTTCTCATGCTCAACAGCAATGCTCAAGGTAAGCCTTACCTGGTAAGGTCATCTGTCTAGGCGAGCCTGTGATGTCATTCTGTGGAGGGTAGCCTACCTTATTGGATGTTTGGTATAACGTAAATATGTGTATGGCAGCCTACTCTTAATGTGATGTGTAACGTAAATATGTGAAGGTTAGTCTACTCTATATAAATTGTTTTATTAAATACTTTAAATAGGTACTGTATTATGCTGCTGTTGTTTTTTTTAAGCACCAAGGAAAATGCTTTTTTTTTCAGAATATGCCTTTACTGAACTTCCTAGTTTGACATTTAGAACTATTGGAGGTATCCTTGACTTCTATGTGTACATGGGCCCTAGTCCTGAAGCGGTTATACAGCAATATACAGGGGTAAGCTTCAATGGCTTTGTATATGCAAAATAATAATATTTTACAGTAATCCTAGTGCAACTGAAAGACTATAATGTAAAATATCCCATTAGTTCTAGTCCATAGTAATGTCATGCAAACTATTGATATTTCATGTTATGTGCTCAAGGCTTAATTACCATGCCTGGTGTTATATGTAGACCATCATTATTCTAATAAAGCCTATACACCTAATTAATATGAGCAACACTTTTTACTTTTTTAATTGTACTAGTGTTTGTTATTGTTTTTTAACTTTTTTATAAAAATGCAAACAAATCAGGTGTAATGTTAAACTCATCTTCAGACTGTTGGACGCCCTATGATGCCACCATATTGGTCCCTGGGTTTCCAACTGTGTAGATATGACTACCACAACATCACCAACCTACAGGAAGCTGTAGACTCCACTGCCAGATATGAGATTCCACATGTGAGATATTAGTGTAATGATATGCTCTTCCAAATTACTGCATCACTCTACTAAATTACTGCATCACTCTACCAAATTACTGCATCACTACCAAATTACTGCATCACTCGACCAAATTACAGCATCACTTTACTAAACTACTGCCTCGCTCTACTGAATTACTGCGTCTCTTCCCTTGAACCAGATTGATTTAACTCCAATTTTTATTGGAAGATTTATTTAAATGTTATGTTCTAAATCCACCAAGGCATCATGGTGAAATAATTATGTCCTTATCTCTCACCATTATAGCACAAAATTTTTATTTCATCAAGTTACTCATGAAAAAATATTAAGAAAAAACTTGAAAACATTGTTATGAACATTTTTTCAAATTATAGTTAGCTAGATCTGGGGAAGCAATATCCCAGTGTAAGTCACTTAGGAGAGCTAGTTCTTGTCCAATATATTTCTTTTAATTAGACTACTGATCAGAATGAATCTGTAAAATTTTAAATAATGGTAAATAATTTATAATTGATTTCAAATAAAAAGTAATTTTTGTTTTAATGTAATAATTATTGTTTTAATGTATCATAAAATTGGCTTTTGATTTTTTTATGCATGTTTCATTGTAATGAGTTTTAATATTTTTACATAATGGCCTAAACAGGACGTCCAGTATGTAGATATTGACCACATGGACACACAGAAAATTTTTACTGTAGATCATAAAAACTTTCCAAACCTAAATGAGTATTTTAAAACTCTTCAAGCTGGTGGGATGAGAATTATCTACATATTGGTGAGTTATCTTTAGTGAGTTTAGTTTAAAATTCCTGACTGAAATAGTTATTTTTAGCAATATTCTGTACTTTTAAGTATAACCTGATTGGCTAAGATTTTCACAAACTTTAGTATGCAGGTAACTGCAGGCCATTTAAAAAATTAGAAAAATTTTACAAATATTTTAATTATTATTTTTTTTTCAAAGCAATCATATATTTCTTCTCACATTCAAGGACCCATGCATGATCTCAAATGAGACAAACTACCATCCTTATGAAGAGATGAAGAAAAACAACTGCAACATTAAGTGGGATCCCAAATTCACTCATCCAAGTGATGCTGCAGATACAGATGGTGCATTGCTGGGTTATGTATGATGTGTATTTAATTTATTATGCTTTTTGAAATAGATGTAAGGGAAGTAATTATATACCTTACTCTAAGTTACATGAGTATAGCGAGTGTCTTACACACAAGTGAATTTCATGTAGACATCTATCACTTTAATTGATTTAACATAATTGTTCTATATTTATAAACAAGGTCTAGTCTAACAGAACTGTTGTTTATTTATAAACTAGGTTTGGCCTGTTGGAAAAACAGTTTTTCCTGATTTCTTGAAAACAAAAACTAAGGAAGTTTGGAAAAAGCTTATCATAGATTACAAAACTAACTTGACATTTGATGGACTGTGGATTGTAAGCATTAATATTCCTAAAAACAAACTTCATTAATTTAATACTGCATACTATTTATCGTACAACATTTATTACTTCTTATTACATATACAAATTTCATTTTTTTTTGTCATACAACAGTATTGATGCTTCAATAAATTATTGTATCACATTAGGACATGAATGAGCCGGCTAGTTTTGGCACAAATGAAGAGAGACCTTTTAACTGGCCAGAAGATGTCAAGCCCTATTGGAGTCTTAAGTGTCCAAGCAACACTTTAGAAGATCCTCCATACAGAACCAGTGAGTAGCAAGCAATATCTTCCAAGGACAGTGTGTTTACTTTTTTGAATTCGTATTATAAGTTAAGCATGTAGCTAAGATGTTGCCAGCAGATACTTTTCTGCTTCATAAATGTAGCCTAGTGGAAGTAGAGTGGCTTAAAACGTTTGCTCACAACTCAAATATGTCATTGTTAACCTATGTGACATTATATTTTTATTAATTAGCTAGAAGTGATTATTTACTTAGCAAGAAAAAATCCTTGTATTTTTTTTTAAAGAACTTCTGCAGGCTTATGAATAATTGATTAACTTTTTTCAACTTTGTATAAAATTCTTTATATCAATGGTTAAAATAAACAACTGTTAAAACTCTTATCATCATGTATGGAAAAAAATTATCAAAACAAAAGTTTTTTTGTAATGGAAAAAAATGCTTAAAATATAAAAAGTAACTTGCAAATTAATGTTTAAATTAACAGAAGCTGCTTACATGTGGGACAGTGGACCAAAGAAAGGTCGTCTGTCAGATAAAACAATTTGCATGAGTACAGTCCAGGGAAACAACGATGAGTACTCACACTATGATGTTCACAGCTTGTATGGGTGGAGCCAGTCTGATGTCACCCTTGAGTAAGTAAACATTGTCTAATGTGTTTCACATAGCACTTTTTAAAATCTAATGTTCTATTGACAAAATCGTTATTACTTTTTTATATTTTTTTTAAAGTAAAAAATTGATTTCCTGATTTCAAACAGGGCCGTAAGAGAAGCAACAGGAGAAAGAGGCATAGTCATCAGTAGGTCCACCTTCCCAGGGTCAGGTCAATGGGTAGGTCATTGGCTTGGGGATAATACCAGTAGATGGAAGGACCTGTACAGCTCAATCATTGGTTAGAATCCGATTTTCTAAAATATTTTTCTTAAAATGTAAATAAAATGCTAGGTTTCATATTCAATTATTTTTTTTAACTGCTGTGGATGTTTCCCAAATGTTCTAAAATAAATTTAATTCATCCTAATTTTTACTGTCTTAGGGTTACTGGAATTCAATCTCTTTGGCATTCCTTATGTAAGTATTAGAGTGATTTTTTTTTTTAACTAGAAAATATTGTTTGTGGTCTGGCATTAATTTATGAATCATTATAGATTTTGATATCAAAACCTTTTTTTAGATTGGTGCTGACATTTGTGGATTTTTTGAGGAAACAACTGAAGAGTTATGTGCAAGATGGATGCAACTTGGAGCATTCTACACATTTAGCAGGAACCATAACACAAAGGGGCCAAAAGTTGGTTTTAAATCTACTTCCTCAAAAATCATGTTCTAATCATAATGTGTCAATATCTTCCAATTCCTTATTATTACATTAAGATTCTTTTTTTCTTTCACTTTACAATAGATCATTTGAGTTCCATTATATATTTTTTTAATTGGAATGTGATTTGTCTTAAGTTCTCAACGTTTGCAAATGATCTAACAATAATGTGATAAAAAACTCTCCAGCCACAAGGCCCTGGCCAGTTGGGAGACTATGTTGGTTATATTTCTAGAGACATTATGCGAGTCAGGTATCAACTACTGCCGTATCTGTACACCTTGTTCTATGAGGCCCACATAAAAGGCTCCACAGTCATCCGTCCACTACACCATGAGTAGGTTAATTCAGTTTTTCATTTGATTATTTAATTTTTTGAAATTGAAAGGGTCAACTATTATTCAGGTGCATAACTGTTTGCTTAAAAGTGTAAAAATAATAATTTTAATGGGTGCAGTAAAAATAATGCTCAAAATTTGTAATTTTGGTATTATTTAGGCTTCTCAAAATAATTTATTAAAATTACAAAATGCATTATTATTAATACAGTTTTAATCTATAAGATACTTTTTACAAGACACAACTTCATTTTCAGATTTCCAACAGATCCAATAGCATTATCAACAGACAAGCAGTTCCTTTGGGGAGCTTGTCTGCTCATATCCCCCATTCTTGAAGAGGTATTGTCTAATGCAGTCATTTCTTAACAGAACTTAGCATCATGTCAGTTTATGTATCATAACTTATAAATAGCTGTTACCGTATCTAACAACTCTAAAGAGGAATTTTTACTTTTTCTTTGACAACATCTTCACCTAAAAATAATTTGTCATTGTTTTTATTTGTCTGTATATAAAACTTAGTCATGAAAATAATTTTCTGTTTATTCCTTCAGAAACAGACTGTGTTGAATTATTATTTACCCAAAGGAAGATGGTATAATTATTTTACGGTAAACAAAATTTATGTTCACTAAAATTTGGGTTACATGGTTTTTGTTTTTATTTTTAAAATTAACTGTATAGTTTATGTATATATATATATATATATATATATATATATATATATATATATATATATATATATATATATATATATATATATATATATATATATATCTGAATGGGTGCATGCATGCATGTGTGTACAAAAATATATGTGTATTATCATAAGTTTTTAGCTAAATGGTTTAGTGGCTTACAAAGTTGATATATTGTTAACAAAAATGATATATTGTTAACAAAGTTGATCTTTTGTCAACAAGGTTGATATATTGTTAACAAAGTTGATATATTGTTAACAAAGTTGATATATTGTTAACAAAGTTGATATGTTGTTAACAAAGTTGATATGTTGTTAACAAAGTTGATATGTTGCTAGCATGTTGGAGAGGATCTTCCCCAAGGTGCAATGAGATCTGTAGCAGTTGACAAGTTTTCTAAGCCATTGCTACATCTTAGGGGAGGATGTATTATTGTCCAACAAGACTATGCTAATAATACACATTACAGGTATGTAGCTAAGTAAATGTTGTAATTTATATGGTGTGTTGTATTAGACTTAATTAGATTTTAAATTAATAGCAGTTTCTTGTATATCAGATAGCGTGCAGAATTTTTAGCTTTCATTGTTTTAAAATAACTTGTTAAATTCAAGGGACTTAATTATAATTGGATTATTTCCCCTTGTTTATCCAGTCGCCAAAAACCATTAACAATTGTGGTTGCATTAGATGAACAAGGAAAAGCAGCTGGACATTTCTATTGGGATGATGGCTCTTCAAAAGGTTGGTATTAAGCATGTTTTTATTTACTGTTACTAAATAGAGCTATCTTTTGTTGTAATTTCACTTTCTAATAATTTTTTAGATATATTATTTGGAATATCAAACCTATGAATTGTTTATCTTTCGAAAATATAGTGTAATATATTATTATTAATTACACCTGCAGTTATTCACCAGTTTTATTTTTGCTTAGTTTTGGGCATTAGACAAGTATAATTTTTAAGTTGTTAAATTAATTTGTAGCTAAACACAATTTGGAATTTGTTTTATTAGAGCAATATTTATCATTATATTTGAAATTATGCTTTGAAAACTATATTATAAATGATTTTATGTTTGAAAAGGGGGATCCTGAATCAAAATATTTTCAATTATATGTTTTCATCAAACTTTTATTTTCATTTTTTATGATAGATATAAAGGATAACTTTTATTTGGCTGATATCAAAGTCGAAAATGTGAGTATTAATTGATAAAAACAATCTCCTTTGATAATATCTGTGGATGCTCATTTTTAAAAACTTACAGAAAATTGTTATTAACTGAAAAAAAGTATTCTTTAATGATATTAAAGTCAGTCTAATGATTTTATTTGTTTTAGGAAATCCTATCACTCTCTGTATCGGAAAAGACACGGTCTGAAAACGAATGGGATAAACTGAAATTTAGAAAAGCTGTAATAATGGGTGTAGGCTTTCCTGTGAACCATGTGACATATGAAGGAAACATATTGTCCTTTAACCACACAGAGCAGGTAATCCTAATTGAAAAATCTAATTCAGTATTTAATAGTTTTTTAACTTACTATTTCCCACTTATTTATACATGTTTTTTTAAGTAGTGACTTGAAATATCTACTGTTTCTTTATCGTTATTAAGGTTTTGGAGGTTGATCTTCCTGATATTCCAATGCGTAAAGATTTCTCACTGACATGGAACTTGGGCCTGGATTGTTTTCCTGAAGCTGAAGGTTTGTCCATCTTCTGGCATTCTGCTCTAAATATTTATCTACTCTTGGCTGATTGTAACTTTTATATCTTGAATAAATGTATAACTACTACAATTTATTTCACAACTAAAATACTGGAATAGTGATATCTTTAATGGAAACATTTATTTTGCCTAATTAGAAATGTTCTAAATTATTGTTTCGTTTTATGTATTAAGTCAACATCACTTGAAATCAGGTAAAAACATTTAGCTTGATTGTTGAAATTTTATTAGAACTGTTAATTTTTAAATTAAAATATGAAGGTAAATCCATAGTCTCTTCAGACAGAATAGTCAATAATGCAGATGAAGCAGAGTTAAATTTATGACTACCAAAACATGAATGCATAAATTTAACTAAAGAAAGTATTTTGGCAGGAAAATCACAGGACATCAACGAAACTGAATGTAAAAATAGAGGCTGCACATATTCCTCTAACCCAGCGTCCTGCAGATATAATGCCAGCAATTATAGGCTGCAGTTCAAAGATTATACTGAAACCAGCCTGGGATTTCAGGGAAAACTTCAGCAGATTGGCAATGCACCGTTTGGTGGTGACATTAGGGACTGGATCTTTACTTTTGAAAATAGGGGAGACAATGTTGCAAGATTTACTGTAAATAACTTATTTTTGAACCGCTTATTTTAAAATATACTTATTTTATTTTTACATCTTATATTAAGTGAAAATATATTAAGTAAATTAATTTAAAAAATTTTAATTAGAAATTAGCAGCTGTTTATAAATTTCAAATTGTTTAAATTTTTTTAAATTTTGACTTGCAGATTGATACTCAAGCATCAGGTAGATACAAGGTGCCTAAAGCTATGAACCTGGAGAATTCAAAAGGATCATCTCCAAAATATCTGATCAATATAACAAACTATGATAATTTTGCTTTCCAAATCATCAGAAACAGCACCCAGAAAGTCATGTAAAAAAATTTGATATAGTATTAAAAGCAATCGTTTTTTTATTTTATCATGTAGAATTTACCATTTTCTCAAATGACTTGCATATACTGTTAGTGTAATATCATATCTTAAATGTACTCATATATAAATAAAATCTGAATTAATATAACACTCAAAGTAGATGAAAAAAATATAATTTTATAGGAATTTAAATTGATGATAAAAAACTTGCAGAAAAGCTTATTTTTACATTATGTTTTTACATAATTTTATTTAAAACATTTAATATTGTATATTAAATTTTATATTTGCTTATTTTTAAAAACAAATTTCAGCTTTGATATCGGTGTTGGAGCAGGGAGTTTAGTTTTGTCGGACCAGTTCCTACAAATTACAACACGACTTCCCAGCACAAATGTCTATGGTCTTGGTGAACATGTGCATGAGAGTTTCAAACACGACATGACTAGAACATGGACATCATTCGCTCGTGACCAGCCCCCTTCATGGGATGTAAGCTGGCAGACATTTTGTTTACTTTCATTATCATATATGTACAGTTTCTAGCAGTTTTTAAGTTTTAAAGCAGAAATAGATTTATATATACACAATGAGTGGAGGAATGTCTCAAAATTCCAAATTATTAATGTATTTGATCCAGGCTATGGCAAATCTGTATGGTGTTCACCCATTTTATACCTGTGTTGGTAAAAAAAAGTTATTATTAATGTATTTGATCCAGGCTATGGCCATTCTGTATAGTGTTCACCCATTTTATATCTGTGTTGGTAAAAAAAAAAAACAAGTTATTATTAATGTATTTGATCCAGGCTATGGCAAATCTGTATGGTGTTCACCCATTTTATACCTGTGTTGGTAAAAAAAAGTTATTATTAATGTATTTGATCCAGGCTATGGCAAATCTGTATGGTGTTCACCCATTTTATACCTGTGTTGAGGACTCAGAGGGAAACACACATGGAGTTTTGATGTTGAACAGTAATGCTCAAGGTAACTTTAGTTATAAGCAAATCATTGTTGTTGGAGTTTTGTTTATGTCTTGGACCAATTAAATAATTTACACCAAATCTCAACAATACTTTTGACAAAAGTTTTTCTTGTAGCAATAATGCTAGAATTTTGTTTCTTTTTATTTCAGTGTAAATTAATAAAGAAAAGAAATGTATTTTATAATCATTAAAGCTTTCTGTGTTATTGTTTTTCAGAATATTCTTTCACCATCCTTCCCAGTTTGACTTTTAGAACTATTGGTGGTATATTGGACTTTTATATCTTCATGGGACCCGACCCAGAGGAGGTCATACAACAATACACTGGGGTATAAACACATTTTTGGTCTAATCTAACAAAAACTTTTGTATGTATAGAATTTATTGCAATTATTTTATTTTCATATTTTTCAGGTTTTAACATATTAGAATATATAAAATGTGATAATGTATAGAGTGTTTCATTATAAACCATTTATATAATTAAAAAGTTCTCAGACATAGGTTTAAGAAGATAAATATGATAAGACGTTGTCAATAATTGTTTTATTCAGTTAGGTCTGTTCTAATTAAACTGAAATACAAATTTAAAGCATATTATTAATTTATTTCTAACTATCTATCTACAATAGATTTTGAAAGCTATTGTAAAGTATGAATCTTGCAGGGATACTATTTAGTTTAACAAAGATTCAAACTTCAGCAGTTAACTGTATTCGTATTTAAAAAAAAAATTTAATAGATTGTTCACGTTTATTTATTTTACAAATGTGAAGGTTATTGGACGCCCTATGATGCCACCATATTGGTCCCTTGGTTTCCAGCTGTGTAGATATGACTACCACAATATCACCAACCTACAGGAAGCTGTGGACTCTACTGCCAGATACCAGATCCCACATGTAAGTTTCCATTTGCCATTTGTAGCTCGTAATTAAAAAACTAATTGACCGAATTAGATTATGTTAGCAAAAAAAAAGTTGTTCAGTATCCATAAAATAGTGAGATTATTATTATTGTGTGCATTGTATTATTCAGGCAATGTATTATTAACTAAGCCAACCTGAGCAAAACAGTGTCCTATTAAAAACATTTTTATTATTATATTTATTTTCTTTCCATAGAAGCTTAAAATGTTGCTCTGGATGTAATAGTAAGCCTACAATTAAAAACAGTAAAAATATAAGTCTAACATGTATTTTAAGAATCTGTTTTAAAACAAATTCTTACAGGATGTCCAGTATGTAGATATTGACCACATGGACACACAAAAAATCTTCACTGTAGATCACGTCAGATTCCCAGGTCTAAATGATTATTTCAAAAGTCTTCAAGCTGGTGGGATGAGGATCATCTACATCCTGGTAACTGAGTTGGTTGTTTTAGTATGTTCTTGACGGCCAAACCAAAAGTATGGACGAGTACTATTTCATCTTTAATGTGTCAGAAATTTCCTGCATGAAAATCTAAAAAATACTGTATCTTTATTTCACTTTAAAAACTACCTTTTCACTAACAAAATCTATATTGTAATTTAAATCAAACATATTTTTTTTAAATAATTTGAGTAACTTTGGTTTTAATATACTTTGACAATTCATATTTTCACATTGTTATTGAAGCTACACTGAATAAACTTGGAAGTAATAAGTTATATTTTACATTACAGGATCCATGCATGATCTCAAATGAGACAAACTACTATCCTTATGAAGAGATGAAGAAAAATAACTGCAACATTAAGTGGGATCCTAAAGTCAGTCACCCAAATGATTCAGCGGATACAGATGGTGCATTGCTGGGTTTTGTATGTCAAATTACTATCAATAGTAACAATTTCAAACTAAAATTAGAATAAAGATAAACATATATAGGCCTATCTACTTCTAAAAAAATTGTATTCAAAGATTTTTTGTTAGATTTTTCCATGGCCTGAATAAATATTAGTATTTATATTAGGTTACCATAATCTCCAAAATATGATTCTGTAAATTTCTTATAAATTAAATATCTTGGTTTTTAGCACATTAGTTCTTATAGTTATATATAGGAATGATAAGGCCCATGAATATACCTACAAACTAGACTATCTTCAGTGAAGAGGATGGCATCAGACTTATTTCCGTGCAAAAGAAACAATATGACACATTCAAGATGAATAGTCATACACTATACTTTCATTGTAATACAGATATAATTTGACTAACCCGTAACTTTCTAAAATAAATGTCTCTTCCACTATCTTATTTACCAACCGTCTCTCAGCTCCTCCCTACTATGTTATTCTGTCCTCATCTATCAGACTAATAAAACAACCGCAAATACCAAATATTCTCAAACCATATTGTCTAACCTTAAAATGTCCTTATAAATTGTCTATGCCTTACTCTACCATTACTTCAATTATGTATAAATTTATACTATGTCAGCCACCATACATTGTTTTAAAATGTCCCTCTCACTTATTTGCTATATTTAGGTTTGGCCCCAGGGAAAAACAGTGTTCCCAGACTATATGAAAAATATTACCAAGTCTATCTGGAAAAAGCTGATAGTAGACTACAGAAATAATCTCACTTTTGATGGACTCTGGATTGTGAGTTTTCTAAAATTACAAATAATGCCTGGTAATTTTTTTGACTATGGTAAAAAAAAATTTAGTTTTATTAATTATTTGTTTCATTGCTTTTTGTGTTCTTGTCTTGAACTATTAGATTTTTAAAAAATAATTCTTTTTAAATAACTAAATTTCATGTCCACATTTCTATATAAAGGATATGAATGAGCCAGCAAGCTTTGGCACTAATGAAGAAAGACCATTCAATTGGCCAGAAGATGACAAGCCTTACTGGAGTCTAAGATGTCCAAATAATTTAAAAGAGGATCCACCATACAGGACTAGTAAGCTATTTTCTAATCAAATATATTTTTCCAGTATGTATAAACTTAGATTTATTTTAAACTTAAATCTAATGTCAAATATTTGTAAAGAGGCTGCCTATCGATGGGACAATGGACCAAAGAAAGGTCGTCTGTCTGATAAAACAATTTGCATGAGTACAGTCCAGGGAAACAATGATGAGTACTCACATTATGATGTTCACAGCTTGTATGGGTGGAGCCAGTCAGATGTCACCCTTGAGTAGGTTTTACTTTATTTCATTAAAAAGTAAAGGCATTTTTTATATTGTTTCACATTTAAGGATCAACCGTTTATTTGAATTTATTGTTTAAAACTTTCATGTGGTTTTGACTATGACTAAATTCTTGTTAAGTCAGATTCAGCTATGTTGATTAAAAGTATCAAATTGTGCTATTATATTTCGTGTTGGAAAAAATATGAGTATCTTATTAAATTGCAATATTTAAAATTCAGATCAATGGTCAATTATTTTGAATTTCCATATAAACTTCCAGATAAGAAATGTAGAATATGTATTCAAATTGGCATAAAATTTAAAATAACTTATTAAAAACATTGTTTCTAAAACTGTAAAAGTGACTACTATTTGTTTTTCTCTACACATGCATATAGTGCTGTGAGAAATGCCACAGGCGAAAGAGGTATTGTAATAAGTCGCTCTACATTCCCAGGATCTGGCCAGTGGGTGGGGCACTGGCTAGGTGATAATACCAGTCAATGGAAGGATATGTTTAGCTCTATTATAGGTCAGTGGTCCTAGATATTTATTTAGGTCAGTAGTCCTAGATATGTTATCTTAGGTCAGTGGCATTTGACAGTTATCATATGTCAGTAGTCCTAGATAGCCACTAATTAGGTGATAATACCAGTCAATTGAAGGATATGTTCAGCTCTATCATAGGTCAATAGTCCTAGTAAATTAAAAGTGTCCATCTCCCATCAATGTTTTCACTACCCAGCACTCCAGAAGAGAGAAATTTAAGTCATCTGTCAGCAAAACAAAAAAAAAACCCACTAGAATTTGTTTTCCTTTTTTAAATTTTGGAAGCAATGTATACAGTTGGGCCTGAATAACTAATTAACTTCTGCCATACATCATGGGTGTGATCCACCCATTTTGGTTTTTAAATGCCTTACCTAGAATGTTATTTTGCCAAGCATATTGGGTCTGGGTATATGCCTTATCTCGAACAGTATCTCTAATGAATTACAAGTATTATTGAAGAATGTCTACAGCTAGAGAAATCCTAAATACAAATAACTTGACACAACAGAAGAGATGTGAACTTTAGGAGTCATGAATGAATTAATCGTTACACTAATTTAGGTTAATTTCACCCTTATCATCTGCGTCTGTCACATAAATTCACATAAAATATGTCCCCAAAAAAACTGTACAGCTTATAAATAACTTAAAACTGTTTAAGAGGAAAGTTCTGGAATTTCATTTTATTTTTGTTCAAATAGGTTTACTAGAATTCAACTTATTTGGCATTCCTTATGTAAGTTTTGTTTTCAAAATATTACTTTAAAGTCTGTCTAATGGCTATACTTAATTATAATTACTGTTGATATTATAGATCATGAATTCTTTCATAAATTTTAAATTATTGTATTCTTTGTTCATAGATTGGTGCAGATATATGTGGTTTCTTTGATAACACAACTCAGGAATTATGCTTAAGGTGGATGCAGCTTGGGGCATTTTATACCTTTAGCAGGAACCACAACACTAAAGGGCCAATCGTGAGTAATTTAAGAATAGAATAATCTAGAACGTAGGGAAGAGTTGTGTGTGAGTCAACACTGGGGTATTTAGGTATTGTTATCCCAAGGTCGAGTGTGGGAATAAAAGCTGGAGCGAACGGATCGTAAGGGACTTTTGTTAGTGGCGGCTAGGGACAAGGGCTTGTGGTGTAATAATAAAGAAGACAAGTTTAATAAAGGATTGAACAGTGCCTTGAATCATGTTTGGAGTTGAACGAAAGGTCGATCATAACAGTAGACACACAGATGAGCCTCTTTTTCAAGCCACTTACCTGGACTGATAATATGTGACATAATATGTGATGTGGTTAGTTAGATAAATTATATTTTGTATGTAAAATATTTTAAAATTTAAATTCACTCTTTTTCAAGCCACTTACCTGGACTGATATGTGACATAATATGTGATGTGGTTAGTTAGATAAATTATATTTTGTATGTAAAATATTTTAAAATTTAAATTCACTCTTTTTCAAGCCACTTACCCGGACTGATATGTGACATAATATGTGATGTGGTTAGTTAGATAAATTATATTTTGTATGTAAAATATTTTAAAATTTAAATTCACTCTTGCAGCCCCAAGGCCCTGGTCAGTTGGGTGATGCTGTTGGCAACGCCTCCAGAGAAATAATGCAAGTTCGCTACAAGCTGCTGCCATATCTATACACTCTGTTTTACAAAGCCCACACGCAGGGTTCTACTGTCATACGACCGCTTCATCATGAGTACGATTTTTTTTTTTAAATTGTTAACATTTGTTTTGTACATTTAAAAATTTTAACTTTAGTTTTGCACTGTAGATTAAAATGTTCAATTTCTTATTAAGGCTATTGTATTACTTTTTAAAAAAAATAACCTAACTTAAATAAGTGAAATCTGTAAAGTACGACAATATGTGAGCCTACACATGATCTAACAAAATTGCTTTTTTGACAATATTTTGCAGATTTCCAAAAGACCATACAGCTTTATCCATTGACAAGCAATTCTTATGGGGACCATGTTTACTGATTTCTCCAATTCTTGAGCAGGTTGGTATAATATGTAGAAACATATTTATATATTTTTATGCTGCCTTAAAAATTATTTTATTTTCATGTCATGTATTTGTTTTTCAAAGGGTCAAAGTCAACTGACATATTATTTACCAAGTGGAAAATGGTATGATTATTTTACAGTAAGTAACATTTTTATGAATCTTTTATACTAGATGTGTCTACTAAAAAATAAATTCTTTTTTATTTTAGTCTAGTTCTAGTACATACAAGCTAAAGCTGTTTCTATTTTCAGCACAATGAAGAGTTATCACCAGGTGGTTATAGCACTGTGAATGTCACATTGATGTCCAAACCTAAGCTTCATCTGCGTGGAGGTTATATAATAGTGGAACAGGATTATGCAAACAACACTCACTTTAGGTAATGGCTTTTCTTTTTATCTAAAAAAATAACTGGCTTTTCCTGATTTATTTAGTTTCAACCTGTGCTAATTTTTTTATTCATATTTCAGTCGTCAAAATCCATTCACAATTCTTGTAGCACTTGATGAACTGGACAGAGCGGAGGGTGACATTTACTGGGATGATGGTGTCTATATTGGTAAATACCAATTTTTTTCTTGGATGATGGTGTCTCTATTGGTAAATAATAGCCAATTTTTTTATAACCAGATTTAGAATGATGCTCAATAAAAAAGGTATTTAACGTAACCGAGTGTTTTAGTATAAATCATTTACACAAATCACTGTTTTGTAAAAACAACTAATAAACATGGTTTTAAATACTCACAATTAAATATTTTTCACACAGATTTGAAATCTCATTGTTTACTTAATTCATATCCAATTTGTGCATTTTTTTAATGTGATTTTCTTTAAATTTCATACATTTTTTAAATAAATGTTTGCTTAAAAATTATTTATGTTTAACAGATCCTATACCCATCCATTACTACTACAAGGCCAGAATATTGGTTGAAAATGTAAGTTATTTGAACTTTTCAAATAATTGTTTAATCTTAGCGGAAGCTTAATCTTTCATAACTTTTGGCATTGAATGAAATATCTAAGGCAGAACTTTCAACATCATCATAATAGACCTTGTGCTTGTAGTCTTTGTAGTATAAAGTATCTCTAATCTACTGGTTTGATAGTGTTTCATTCATAATTTGAATAAGAGTTTAATGATTGTACAATACATTATATATCTGTTTAGAATAATCTTCTAATGATGGTGAATCACCAACCAGCACAGGAAGGCGACTGGGTAAAATTGGCCTATCAACAAATTTTAATAATGGGCATCAAACAAAATGTCACTCAAATAACTCAATATGATAATAAAATCCTTAATTTCACACAAAGCAACAAAGTAAGCAATTTAATTTTAGTTCTTACATTACATTATTTATAATTAAAAGCTCAAAACCATTACCTTCATTTTATTAAATTTTGGTAACTAATCTTTTTTTGTATTTCTAAATACTTGGTGCTTGAAAAAAATAGGACCTTCTTTGGTGTTAGTATTGTGTTCCTATTAGCCTTAAAATAATATTTCTCTGCAAAATACTTGTAGTACTTATTTAATCTATTTTAAAAAACATTGAAGTTGTTTTTCTCTCCTCAGCTTTTACAAATCACAGTAAACAGCCCAATCCAATGGAACATGAACATCACCTGGCATTTTGCCTAACCTTTAATGTTTGTGATCTTGAAAGTTGTACCATGTGTTAGAAAATAATTTTTTGCAATGTTAAATAAAATATTTAGATTTTATATTTAAATGTATGTAATGTATTATTTTACAATAATAAAGTTAAGGACCAGAATTTCTTTTTTCTATTTTCTAATAAAACTTTTTAAACATTTTAAATTTATTTTCTGACACTACAAAATGTTAGAACTGTATTCATCCAGGTAATAAATTTTGAGTTGTTTCAAATTTGGTGTTGGAAGCCAAACCAAAGAAATTATTCTAAGCTCTATTTTGTTCTTTTGGGGAAAACATTTGTATTTGGGTTTTTTTTTTAAACTGATTTTTTTATTGTATGAATTCTTACTAACACTCCAAAAAGCTTATTTGCTCATGAATTCCGGTGTGATATCTCATTTCATGTTTTTAATGTTTTTTTAATTAATCAAATTAGAAAACATTTTTAAGCGTAAATTCTACACACAAGTCCAAGAACCCTAGACAATCTTTAATTGCTAAAACTTAATTATGATTCTTATCTTTATAAATGTTTCGGTTCCCAATTTGTTAAAATATTTCTATCCAATTGCATTTTTTATTTTATGTGCACATTGTTGTTTAATGATCTGTTAAATTTATTACTATCCATTTCACATACTATGTAATGATTTTAAAATTTAATTTAAAAAATTGAAAACTACTGACTTTGTGAATTGTTTCTTGTGCTTACATGTACAAAATAATTACTACCAGTCAGAGTTTCTTTCAGACATCTCTCCCCCCCCCCCCCCCCAACGAAATGAAATTTATATAGAAAATATGTACTTTTGACAGTGTCCCGTCCCCCCCCCCCCCCCCCCCCCCCCCCCCCCCCCCCCCCGAGAAAAAAAGTGGAAGAAACACTGTTACCAGTACTGCTAAAAATTCACTTTCTCTTCAGTTTTAAATAATGCCCAGAACACAATCTTTAATTGGAATAAAAAATCTGCAAGTGGGTAGCATCATTAAATACCAAATTTGCAATAAGGGTGTAAATTATTGCCATTTGGAATATTAATGGAAAGAAGTCTTAAAATTGTGATACAAAAAAAAGTTTTTTTCAATAATGGAACTGGTATGAAATGAGTTTATTTAATTACATTCAATACTGTACTTCAATCATAAGTAAATAATAACATTTTTTTTTACTATCACACATGATGAGCGAGTATGGCAAACAGTGTATGATAGGTTTGATTTTTCTGTAAATGTGCTTAAAATCTTCCAATGCTGCCGTTTTTCTTGAAAACATAACCCTTTTTTAATAATGCTATTAATACATTGGCTATGTTCCGGCAATCATCTGTAACACAGAGAAAAAAAACATTGCAGTTAAAATGGTAGTTTTACAGAACAGTTAGTTTATACTTAGAATTATTCTGAAATATTACTTTTAGCTTACATACACAAAAGGTTTTATTGTTAACAATCTGTTTGTTTTTTATATAAATGAATTTTTAAATTATAAATGAAATATATATTTACAAATTTGTTAGAAATTAATTAAATGAAGTGGTGGTTTTAAAATAATAAAATGCATATTTTCAAGAAAAGCAATATAAAATAAAAATTCTACCTATTCCACTGTGATGCCTGCCAATGTGTTTTAAATTCAAATTGTTCAACATTACCATCATACCCTTAGGGAATGTGCCAGTGACATCAGCATAGGACTGGAAATGAAAAGGTTTGTGTAAAAATATGGATTTCAATAATTATAAGCAAATCACTGTGCTCAGATAAATCAAGTTTAGATAATGTATCTTTTAAAAATTATACAATGGAAACCATTCACAATAGTTACCTTTTTAATATTAATCCACTGTGAAAAATATGGCCGAGCTAATAAATCCAACACAGCACACTGTTTAGGTAACCTAAACAAGAAGAGAAAGTGGTCACTCATTTTCTAAAATGTGTATATTTATGTAAATGCAAGAACATACACAAAAAAAATCAATGACTATCACAGTTAACCTTAAAGTTTAAGATCCTGCTTAATCCAATATGTAAAACTAATCGGACCTGTGGTAGTTGTATTTATTTTTACTGCGAAAGACATTGCCTCCCACATTCTTTAAAAGTTGTAACATGTATTAAACCTTCTGTGGGCAGTGTTTATGGTTGTGTGAGAACAATATTGCTAACCCTAAAGTCCCAAGTTTGGACCCCCTAGCATTTGATGCTTGTTACAACAGTGTATTCAGGAGCGAAGAGTCCAAAATAAAAAAGCTGCCTTTCATATCTTCAAAAAACCAGGAGCAGAGCACCTTAGACAGTAGGGGTATAATTCTAGATCCCTTTCTGGAGCTTTAACTGAGTTGGTAACAAAGGTAGTGCCTTGTATTGTTTTGGACTATACTTGCAAGTTCAAGAGAAGAATTATGGGCAACTTATGATCTCTTCACCTGATGCCCAAGTACGCAACCCAAAAAAAGGATTGCACCTTTCTGGGTGCATCCATTGTCCCCTGAGGCTAAATGAGTCATATTAAAACCCTTTAGGGGAAAAGGTTTAAAATACTTTTTAACTGAGATTTCTGAATAATATTTAAATACAGTATTTAAATAAAAATATATACATTTTTATCATCTTTAATGTCTAATTATGTAGTATACATACATGGATTTTAGATCCCAGTCACCACAAGTAACAAAAATGCTTCTAACATCAGGATTTAATAAACCTTCATTTTCCATCCAATGGTGAAAACTCTATTTAAAAAAAAAACATTTCTTACATTTGTGAATTATTTATTTCTAAGACCATATTATAGAACTATAATACAACATATAACTTTTGTTTTAAACTAAATACTTTTCACTTATGAGTAAGTACATCCAACAAAAATGTGCAGAACGCTTGTTTCATAGAGTTCTATAACAAAAAGTATTTCTATTAATTCTCTTAGTTTAAGTTAATGCTTCATTTGTGACTTGAGTAAAACAAACTCTATCATCAATTAAAAGCAAACGTTAAACAGCAAGATGAATGAGCAGTTTTCAATCAATTTAACTTTAAATTACGTTTTGTAAAATAAATAGGCATTAAACAATATTTGTAATTATGTAATAGAATTAGGGTTAATTTTGGCAGATTTTAAAGACAGATCTTACACACTATTTTAATTTTGGAAAACAAATAGAGTAGGACAAATAAGTCAACTATTTTAAAATTAATTAATGAATTTATAAAATACCTGTAAAACCTCAGGTAGATGTAGTTGATTGTCAACCATTGATTGAATAATTCCTGTTAACTAAACAAAACAAAAAAAGGATGAATTGAAGTTATCTTGGTCAAAGAAACTAACATTGTTAAAACAGCTATAAAATCAAATTTTAATATAAAACAAGATGCAATTTTTAGAGTAAATTTGCAATTTTAATATACAACAAGATTCAATTTTTAGAGTAAATTTGTTTTTAAAAAAATCAAATTAAATAAAATTTCCTGATGAGTAGTGAATACCTCAGAGCAAAAAGGAGTGATTCTTGGGTGAAACTGTGGCGCAACATACTTGTGAAACTCAGATTCAATCTTCAGTGTTCTTGCATTCACTTTTAACACTGGAAATTCAATTATTTCCTGTAATAATAAAAAGTGTTGTTTGAAATTGAAATATAAGAATGTGATTGTACAGATATATTTCCAAATTATACAAAGATGCATAATGCAATTTTAGGTGCTATGTATAAAGCCAACTGAGCAAGGAACATTATATTAATTATTAAAATAATGGCTAGCAATAATAATACCAATACAACCTTAACAATAACCAGATAATTCCATAAGTTAACTATTGATTGACAATTATTTTAAATGTGTCAGCCCTTTTTTGAAAAATCACTTTTATAATTGGAGTATCTATTTACAAGTTTTAACATATAACGAACTATTGAGGGCAAGAATAAATTCAAGACATGAAACACAAAATGTTGAGACTGTAAATAATTGCTAGAATGGCGTGAAAACAACCAGTCATGTTACATTTTTGTCTTGCATTTATCCCCCACATAATCAGAATGTCGAGTTGGAGTACTTGCAATTTTTTTCCACACTTGAATTTTAAAGACAAGCTTTGCTGAAGACTTCAAACCAGGGGCGGAACTACAGTGCCGCCAGACCCCGCAATGTGGGGGGGCCCTCGGGGGCGCTTAGCCCCCCCCGAACGAAATGAAATTTATATCATTTATATAGAAAATATATACTTTTTACAGTGTCCGCCCCCCCCCGAAGAAAGTCTACCCCCCCCCCCCCCCTGGAGAAAAAAGTCTGGAAGAAACACTGCTAGCACCATATGCCATAAATGATAAAATAGACTAGATCTATAACCAGAGGCGTACCGGGGGGGGGGGGGGGGCGGGGGTGCGGACCGCACCGGGTGACATAGCAAAATATATAGAGAAAAACTTGAGTGGGGGTGCAAATCGACAGTTTGAGGAGGGGTGCGAATCGAAAACTTGAGGGGGGTGCAAATCGAAAGTTTGAGAGGGTGCAAATCGAAAATTTGAAAGTTTGTCCCCGGGAAGGGTCGCTACGCCTCTGGGGGGTGATACTATTAAGTGCCGCACCGGGTGACACCCGACCTCGCTACCAGAGTTTCTTCCAGGCATCTCTTCAAGGGGGCTTTGCCCCCCCCCCCCGGACAAAATGAAATTTATATAATTTATATAGAAAATATAGAAAATATATACTTTTAACAGTGTCCGCCCCCCCCCCCCCTGAAGAAAGTCTACCGCCCCCCCCCCCCCCCCCCCCGAAAATTTCAAGTGCCCCCCCCCCCCCCCCCCGGAGAAAAAAGTCTGGAAGAAACACTGCTCGCTACGCCACTTTCTATAACTATAACAGACTTCAGAGTTAGAGGCTATTATTACTATTAAACTATTTAGATTTTTAGTTTGTAGTATACTAAACTTAACAATTATTAACACATTATTAGGTCTATATTTAACAACGTTTTTAACATAAAATAAAAGTCACCTGAGGGTTGGGTTGAATTTTATCATCACATGTTGCCTCAAAGTCAAGTACAAGAAAATAGTCGTAATTCTGTTTAAATTCTGTTCCTTTTATATCTTGATGATGCGTTTTTTCAGAAGATGCCATTATTTTATTAATACTGTAACTACCATAAAATTTACTAGATCTATAAGAATAAGAAGGCCTATCCTTTTGTTTAGGCAAACAAAATGTGTTTGAAGAATGATCCGTATGAATAAGACTACAGTGACAATATTGAAACGTTTGTTTGGGACCAAGAAAAGTTTCTTGATATTTTGTCTGAGTCTGTGTTAACAAAAATAACTGTTTACAAGCCGTGCTTAACTTAGCTTTTCGTAAAAGATCTAATTTATAAGTACAAAAACGTCTTTTAAAATTATGCTGCAATGTTAGTGAACACATATTATGCAATAACGATCGCCTTTTCAACTATTTTGTAGATCTGGGTCTATGTTTATTTAGGGTAACCGTGGTATATCAATAATAATCATTAGATAGGGCCTAGACTAGTCATTCAGAAAGTTGTAGCTAGACCTAGGCTAAAGGACAGAAAGTAGTCGGATTCTGATTGGTTTAAAATTCTAAAAACAAATCTA
Organism: Physella acuta; assembly: GCF_028476545.2. Classification (NCBI taxonomy): domain Eukaryota; kingdom Metazoa; phylum Mollusca; class Gastropoda; family Physidae; genus Physella; species Physella acuta. The sequence continues at coordinate 144,095 of NW_026732196.1, read as the reverse complement.
GGAAGGTCAAGGATAAATGCCTACCGGTGTTGCATTTTCGTGGTGCAACCTTAGGCCTTAAATAGTTATCTTTATACTTTCTCGTATACAGAGTACAGAGGAAATATTGAAATCGTGCACAAAACCGCACGAAATTTTGACAAAATTCAGTTTTACATCTCAGTACTTCATCATATGCGAAATATAAGGGACTTATTACAATCGGGCAAAAATTCTAAATCCAGATTCATCAAAATGTTGGCGTTTTACGCGTCTTCTTTGAGTCGGAAAAAAACTGGGCTATGTTAGTGTAAGGGAGAGGGGAATGGAGGGGGTAATCAGAAATTTATTTTTTCTAATAATACGATATATAGATTATCAATATAAATAAATGATACTTATTCTGTCCGTGTGTCTGTCTGTCTGTGAGCACGATAACTTGAGTACCGTTTCAGTAACGTTGACGAAATTTCATGTTTGGATATTACTATTATATCATTTATTAAATGTGTAGTTTTATAGCAGCCTTTGAACGATTTCCGGTAACCGAAAGCATTGTGACATTTTATTTGCGTGAACTAGATATAATTAACATTTTTTTTAATTAGTCAATGTTTAATGTATAAAGCACACATTTTCCAGCTATGCACACATTTTTCAACAATCATTAGGAGCGCAATTTTTTTACGTGATCACTCCCGCTTTATTTTATTAGATCTACTTAAGATGTTTCAGATTAAGCACCATCAGAACATCAAGCCCACACTGTTCAGTAACTTGCATTTATTATCCCTGGAAAAATCAAGTTATTTTCAAATATTAGCGCCAATCACACATTAAGCACTATCTTGCACTCCCCACAATTTAGCTCCCACCATAAACTGAGCTCCCTAGGCAACAAGAATTTTATTAAAACAATTATTTCCAAAAAAAAAAACCTTACTTTCTTAATGTTCTTTAAACTACTGGCATATGTGAATGCATTTTGATTCATGAACATTCAGGAAAAATATCATCTTTTAACAGTACTTTATTACTTATGTCTATGAATGGCCTTATGGTTCATAAAAAAATAAATCAAACCAGTTGTTAGTTTTAATAAATCTGCATATAAATCAGTCAAAGCAGTACATTAAAAGAAAACATCCACTTTACTTTTTGTCAAATTTTATTGTTTGCTTTATACAACTAGAAATAAAAGAAAACAATATTGACAAATATACAGTCTCTATACAAGAGGTCTACATGTGCAAGCTACCTGCCAATGATTTTTAAGTTCAAACATCATTTTAAAATATTAAGTGTCATTTTTAGAATGAAATTTAATAGGTCATCTAATGCATTTAGAAAATCCATTATTATTTTGTTTCTTGTAATTGTTATAATTTTATAAAAAGAAAGATGCCAAATCCACAAAATAGTTATTACAAAACAAATTATACAAAAAAAAGTGCATTCCACAGAAAAACAGCAATATTTTAACAAGAATAATTTATGCAGTAATAAGCAAAAAAGTTTTAGCTAACTTGTATATTTTGACATACACAAAATTTTAAATCTTATTATTAGTAACAAAATATAACTAAGATTAGCCCTGCCAAAATAATTTCATGAGAATATTTTTTACTTAATAAGTTAGATGTAGTTTTCTTCCATTTTTTGAAAAAACCCAAAACCTTTGCAATATTTGATTAATAAAATTTTACTTGACTAACATAAAATTATAAAAATATTCAATCTAAAGCATTTTAAAAACTATAAAGTATTTACTTGTCATGCTTCAAGGGGTTAATGAATCAAAATGAACAAAACAGAGGCAATTTACACTTAAAAACTGTATTTATTGAATCTTGGTTATTTATTAACAAATTATTAATGAAATCCCAACAACTGCATGGTTATCACACATTAAATCACCAAACTACATTTTAACAAAACTTGAAACAAAATAATAGCCTTAAACCCTCTTTGTTCTGTTAGAAAAGCTGAAACACATTTCCCAACACCATGATTATGAAATCTACAGCTAACTACACAACACCTATCCTGAATTATAGCATCCTTGTATATTTACTGTTAACTTTAAGATACATGAATGAACTTGAAAAACACATAAATAAATTATATTTCTAAGGGTAGTTATTATAAAAAATTATAACAAAGCTGTCTATTCTGAATCAACAGATAAATAAGGTGGGGAAAAAAGCACAAAGAAATGTAGATCTATAAAATTGCTCCAGCTAAGAACAAGAGGAAAGCAACAGTAGTAGCTTAATGCATAAATATGGATCACTTAAATTATGTTTGACCTATGCATCAATCTTTAAAGATATCAGAATTTTTTAAAATTGATTTTCTTTTGGTGTGATAACCACATCAATAAACTTAGAACTGGCTCTACATAAAAATGCTGTTTCACAGGCTGTTTCAGTTGAGGAATGCTAAGCTTTCAGCTTTGCATATATTTTTGAGGGAACTATTCTTATGTTTATAAACTTAATATGCTAAATCATTCTATTATAGTCTTGCTATAGTTTTTAATACTGTATGTAATGACACTTAAGTTGTTTTTAAAATACAGGAAAACATCAGCAAATGATTACCTTATTAATCAAAGACTCATGTAAAATTTAAATCTATTTTTTTTAAATGTGGGCTTACTATACCAGAGATCTTAATAAAATCTAGTATAAAATTCACTACTCTGTTCTTTATCAGATGTGTTTGCAACTAAAATTTGTTACTTTACAGTAACTTGAAAACTGGCACCAAATCTAAACCTTAATATATAAACTTACCTTTCTGTCAAAATTGTATTTAAAAAATATAGGGAAAAACTTAACAAAGAAGATCAGTTACAATAAATGAATGAATTCAATTAATTGAAAGGCAAACAACACAAATCAAAATCAACTTTTTAAAATGCATTAGAAAAAAAACAAAATGGGAAATAAGATAGGCAGCATTCTGTGTATATAATAAAATGTAATGCCAGAAAATACTGTCATAAACATAGGTAATATAGCATTTTAAATGTTATGACAAATTTCGCCGTTCTAATGACAATAAAATGCAATTTAAATAAATCATCATTGATACAAAATGACGAAGACAAAAAAATCACATAAATGATGTTAAAAATAAAACATCAATAAAAGTCAAATGTCAGAGAGAGTTTTGTCTATTTGAATTCAGAATGAAAACTGTATTCAGAATTTTCATATAAGAGCACACAGGAAAAGCTTTTATGGCGCTTTTTGTGTACAGCTGAATACAGGTATTTTCTTTTTACATTTTATCATGTTATTTTCATTAGCCACATTGTGAACTGGAGTTTTTGTTTTGTTACATAATTGATTATTTTTAATATTTTGAAAGACTTTTTTGAAAGAATTAAATTTTTACATATTTACATGGTTTGCATTGGCAAACACTAATTAAAAGTATTTTATTACTGGTTTTGTTAAGTGCCTACAAAACACAACAGCAGTAAAGATGAGGGGAGAGAATTCTTGTAAACAATATTTAATTTGAAAAAATATAGAGATATTTTCAAAAACAAAACACACATAACTTTATATCATTTTGAAATAAACTTTTCTTGAGTGACATGTAACTTGAAATATGAAAAGAAAATCATAAAGTAGAAAACATGAAAGAATAATATTGTATGCTACATTTTTAACTACTTTTTCAGCAAAAGTAAGACACAGTTAATAAAAAGTATCAGTAAAATAGTGCAATTTAAACCAAAAAATCTCTGGTCAAGCTTGATTTTAGATAGTTAGCCAATTTTGTGTTTAAATAAGTACATTTAAAAAGAGAATTTTCAAAAATGTAATTCACATCACACCATATTTCACATAATGAGATATGGAACAACAAATTCAAAATAACCTACGCAAAGCAACAAAGTGAGGGAGGTGATTGTTAAATTATATCAAAAGCCTAACATCTTATATATTGAAAGAAATGTTATTTATGTATTAGTAATTTACAAAATTTAGTGAAAACATTCAAGCAATTTAAACTGAATACTAAATCTTAACCAATACAACAAGTACTGACTGCATTAAAGTATGAAATTACTATATAGTAGTATTTCAATACACAGGTCAAAAGATTATGATAAGACATGAAAATTAAAATCACAAATATAAAACATTTTATGATCACCACTTCTTATAATTCACAGCAAAATGAAAGAATTGAAGTTAAATACACAAAGGAAAGAGTTTTCATGACAGAGTATTATTATTGCTGTGTGATTTTTGAAAATCATTTGCAAAAAAAAAATATATATATATAGAAGTATTCAGTGTGGGCCTACTTTGTTAGCCTTTTGTAAAACTGGTACTTTATATATTTTATTTAGAAAGAAACATTCCATGTTCAAAACAAGAAATTGGCTCACTCATAGTAACGGGTTTAATGTTTTAAGAAAAGAATAACTTACTGCAATGCTGAAAGGTAAGTTTTTAAAAATAATAATTTGAAAAAAAAAATTAAAAAAAAAAAAAGACTGACTTGATGCTGCTTTTACAATTGGATATGTACAACAACATAAGCTGCTCAATAGTACACCAAGGTGTAAAAAAAACAGTAACTAAATTACCTGTAGTAAAGAAGGAATTCTTTTAGTTTTGTAGGAATGGGTAATGTATTCACCTTCTCTTTCAAATACAATGTGAAATCTGGGGCAGTGGAGGCATGGCTTTCTGCATGTACTACTTTTTCTTTACAAGTAGTTGAAGGCTTCTTTTCACTTCCATCACTATCCTCATCATCAATATCCATCCATCCTGCATCAAGGCTGTCATCCTCATCATTGCTTGCTTTATCATTTTCAAGAGTGTGCTCCCCTTTTGAAGACCTGGGCCATGTGGTGCGTTTGTTTCCATAGTCTCCTACAGACGAGGATGATGCCACATCTGTCGAAATGGTCTCCATGTCATCTTTGAATGACCCCAGCCCAGAGAGTTGGGACCCAACATGAAGAGTGTCATCGCCCAGTGAACCAAAACCTGAGGTTTCTGATGTGTCCGCGCTTGTGCTGTATGATGTTGATATAGCCTGAGGTGAGGAAGTGGTAGAAGTGGAGGCAGTCACAAGAATCGCTGGCGAGTTAGTGCCAAGTTTTGGGGCCACAACATCATCATCAGAAGACAATGAAGTGCTCCGTTTACATGGTGGTAGTGGGGCCTTAGACTTGACTCCAACCAGGGTTGATGGATCATCTTTTTCCGAACCCATTATATTTAATATTCTGTCTGTTATTCTTTCATAAGGATTATGGTATGAGAATCTCTTAGCTCTGGTGGGCCTTTCCACCACAGATTTTCCTTTACCGGGTTGAATTTTTGTTCCACTAACTCCAGGTTTTTCTTTTGCATTTATCTTCTTACCATTACCCCCTGCATTCCCATTCTCACTATCCATAGATTCTGGGATATCAACTGGTCCATTTGAGAGAATATCTAAATCATCTTTATTTCCATTAATGTCATTGGACTGAGAATTATCTTTTTGAATGAAATCAGCTTCCTCTGCTTCAGAGAGATCAGAGTCCACATCCAGTATTGCCTGTTTGGCTCTCTCCCTAGCCATTCTGATCTCTGTGGCATGATGCTGAAGTTGTTGATCCAAAAGATCATCATCACTATGTGGGTAATCTTCATCGTCGTCGTCGTCATCATCATCATCGCTGTGGTTAAATGCTCCCATTATCATCAAGCCACGAGCAGTTGGTAAGATATTAAGGGGATACCGCCCACTTTCATGGTTAAAAAACCTTGTCTGCCTGAGAGATTTCCTTTTGCTACCAGTAGATTCAGGAAGGTTAAAATCAAATGTAAGCCTAATAGCATTTCGAATAACAACCCGACATATCAACTGTAAAGACAGAGGTGAAACTTCAGCTGAAAGTAAAAAAAACAACCAAAAAGCAATTTTTAAAAGTTTCAGCAGCACTGTAAAGAAAATTATTTCACCATATATATATATACATTTACTTACGAAGTAGAATAGAACTTTCACTATTCTGAGCCTGAGTTGGCTGAACTAGAGACGCAAATGAAACAGGCAACACATTATCAGAGACAAAATCTTTTTCGCTGATTCGTTTTATTTTTAACAGCTGGAAAAGATTAAAGAAAAATTTTCTAGCATCTTTCATTAAATATAATTATATTTAAAATACATGTTTTAAAAGTTTGCAAAACTACTAACCAAAATAATTTAACTAGACTATATTTTATATTATTGTAAACTGTTTAAATGGTATTAAGAGATTTTTTTGGGCATGCAAAAATAATGTCGGAAAATGTATCAGTAAGAAAGTATAGGGATGCTCTAAAAGAAAATTGAAAAATCAAAATGAAAACCATAGGCACAGCAAGATCCAATTGTAATTAATAGGAAAGTTTCAACTTTGTTACACACCTGATCTCCAACAGGGATGACCAAGATTCCATTGACTTTGATCAGGTTTTGAATTGTGTCTTTGAGCTCTGGTGGGCAGGCTGCACCACAGTACACCCGATCATACAATCTGTTTTCAGGCGCTAGATTAAGACAATTTCCAACAACAAATTTCGGTTCACATAATTCAATATCATCAAATCTTTTACTGGTTTTGATGAAGCTTTCAAGTTTTTCAATGGCGTATTGAACATTGTCAGAGTGTAGCTCTATTCCATGGTTTACACCATACGGACCTGAAAGAACAAAAATATTTTTTTCATATTTCTTGTTACAATGTTACTTTACTTAGAGCTGAGGGGGAACAATTGATTTGTAAATCTGTAAACCCAAAAATAATAACCAGATGGCATGGTAACAAAAGATGAATGTAGGCCCTAAATCTAACTGCCATTTGCCTTCCTGTGTGGAATTATTCTGAAGCTAGCAAAATGATAGATATGTGACTTTCAATCTGCTTTTTCGGTTGTGACTTACATATCTGATTTAAATTAGTTAATAAATAGTTTAATACACAGTTACCTAGCATTAATCCAACCATTGTGTTGAGATATCCTGTTCCGCTCCCAAGATTTAAAAATGAAAGACCTTCTTTTAATTCCAAAGCCTCCATCACCTCTGAATAAATACAAGGCGCAGACAAGTGCAAGGTTCCACTCTTCCATGCAAGATCTTTGTATGCATTTTCCCTGCATTCCTCCAAATAGTAATGTGCACGATCTACAATGCGGAAAACACGTTCCACTTCATCTGTTTTGATGTATTCTGCTTCTTTAAGATTGTCAATCAGTTCATCATTATCTTGACCTGAACTAACTGCACCACCCATGATATTTGTTGCAATGTAGAGAGGAAAGCCAAATTCCAACTAAATCGGCTTGAGGATTAAAGTTTGATACATGTCCTGAATTTGATGGTTGAAATTATTTTAAAAGGAATTCAAACAAGTGCTCATGATTTTGAAAAGTAATGTTCATATAGTTATAAGCCTACCCAACAAAAAAAATGTAAAACAGCACTTTAAAACTCAACAAAGATCATGTAATCCAAAGACATTGACCAACAGAAGTAGATTGTTCTACTCTAGCCTTAGAAGTTAGATACTTAATATTTAACTTAATAATATTAAATAATATTATACTCTAGGCCTATATTCAATTCTATAAGCCATTGGCCTATAAGTCTATTAATGGTTAGTATTACACACTTCAACGTATAGAAAATTATGAACTGAAGTATTTTAAGTATATAATAGTATATAATATAGATTATACTTATAGACCTACTGCAGAATAACTGAATATAATGGGGAAATGGGATAGCTTTTTTTTTTATTGGTTAAGTTTTTAATTAAAATTATCTAGATCTGGAAATCTAGGACATTTGTATTGGATCTAGCAAAGCAAACAACTTTTTGCTTGTCTTATTTTTTAATTAAGAACACGCAGTTTTGTGTGCTATAAATAGAAAGGTCATAAAAATACAGTTCTTTGTTATATTTATTTATTTATATAATAGTTGGAATGTTTGTCAGGTGAAATACCTTTATGATCTAAATCTACTTCTAATGATTGTTAATTTAATCATCTGATTTTAATTAGAAGGACAAATACAAGTATCGGTCGCATAAATCACAAATGATTTGGTTGTCAAACCTGCAGAGATCTATCAGCTGAGCTGCTGGCACAGCAGCTGTTTTCACACGTTAAAAACAATCAACAATTTTAGCTAAACGACTAAATTTAATAGTGCCGCAACAAAATGTCATCAAATATACTTAATACTAAAACAGTTTAATATCCTAGTTTTATAAAGAACGTCGCATATCACTACACGATCACCAGCCAAAACAATCATAGTATTGTACTTGTGCGCTCAGTAACAACTCTGTCAGTCAGTGTCAAGCTTGAACGAGGCCTTTTTTTTTTATTTACTCAACTGCGTAGAGAAAGTTTAACTGGCTGTAAAACATAAAGATCTAATTAATACATCGTATATTTAAAAGTACTGTAAATCTTTCATTATTTTAAGAAAATGCAACATTTAGCTGCGTTATTTTTGCCGAAATAAACGAACAGGGAGATGTATTTATATGCAGTGCCAGTAATAACTAGACTAGTTGCAGCTCAAAACCAAAACATTGAAAACAACAACACAGCCAGAATGACGTCATGAATTAACATAACATTGAGAACTTACAGGCTCCTCAAGTTAATTTCATTATCGTAAAATTTGTTAATTCTCTCGGAATTTTTTTAAGAGATATATTTATGTAATATATATTGAACAATAATTGTATTTTAATCACCGTTTATAATTTCCGTCTAATTACTGGAATAGCCAAATACTAAGGCACGGCTATTCTTATTACAAAATTACTCCCGACGAATATGTATTTTTTAAAACCAGGAGTTTTGAGTCCTAGTTACATTCATTGTGGTAAGGGTAAAACAATATTTTTTTCATTAAAAACTCTTTATAAAATAGTGTAAAGAGGTATTATTTGATGTATTGTCACTTGTTCTATACTTTTCCTATCATTATTATGTTACTAATCGTTAAATATTTCATTTTAATGAAAAAAATGCGCATGCTGGAAAGGGAAGTTGTGTTTTTTTTGGCTTAGGCTAGGTTTCTTGTCTTACGCGTTATCAATGAATTCCCTACCGGAGACGAGTATGCAATTAAATTAATATTATTTCAAATTAGGCCTATAATTTATTTAAACCAATTTTTTGATGTCATAGCAATTATTATTTTTTTGCATTTTTTTTTTGTTTAAATTGTTTTTCTGTTTCAGTTCAAAATGTATTAGATAGTTAAATTTAAAATTAGTTAAGAGTTTAAAAGGGTGTCGCCAAGATCCTCAGCTGTCGCAAAAAATTGGTTAACGAAAACGAGGCAATGATCAACAAAATTAGGCTACAATATTCCGCGTTTTTCAAGGTCTTTTGATATGTTATAAAAAAGCGATTCCAAAATGGTTTATATAGATATAGAATCTAGATCTGAAGGTCCGAATATAAATAAATTATTTTTAAAATGCCCCTATATTTGTCCACAATGAAGTGTTGTTGAACTTTATTTTTTTATTAATAAAAAAAAAAAAAACTTTGTGTCTCATAACAAAACAAGACTATAGACTAGACTATATTGAATATTGTATTCAAAAATCTATAGGCCCTAGATTTATATTATAGATCTAATGTAATATTATCATTTATTATGTAAGAATAAGTAGGCCTATTATATAAGATCTGGTAGGCCTATATCTAAAGTCTAGTACTAGAATCTACATCTAGTTCTGATAGTTGAAATACCAATAGCCTATGCACTATGCTCACAGTAATAATTTTGACTGGATGTATATATATATATATATATATATATATATATATATATATATATATATATATATATATATATATATATTCCTAAGCCATTTTTTTTAAATTTCTTATATTATATAGCATATATAATATATAAATCTATATAGGCCTATATATATAACAAAAACTTTAAAAAATGAATTTCTAATGAAAAAAGCTATAATTTGTGCCCTCAACAACATCTTACTTTAAACTAAACTATTTTGAATACGTTTTAATTTTCTTTAGAACAAAAAACATACAACATCTATAGCCTGTACATTTGTAATATCTTTGCAATTCAGAAACAAAACAAAAACTGGCAATGTTAAGTGCAAGACAAGATGAAAACTGTTAAACTAAAATATACATTTGAGTGAGCTGATTGATGTTAAAATGTCTGAAAGTGATCATCAAGATAATGCCATTGTAGACCAGGGGGCCTCACCTATGGATCTCTCAGTACCTACTCACTCAACACAACCAAGTGCTGGACAGCAAATGGCTGTGACATTGGCCACATCTCCAGCTGTTGGTCAGATTACGATTAGCTCTACCCCAACGTCTGTCACAAGTTTCCAGATTCGTCCACAGCTCATTTCAACAGCTTTTGGCTTTCTCCCTAATGGCAGCATGACTCTCCCAGTTCCTGGATCTTCATCTCAGGTCAGCTGTTTTTCAGTATTGAGAAGTTCCCAAATCTAGAATCTAATGAAGAACCATGTCATAAATATCCAATCTTCCATTCCTGCCCAATTAGATTTTGAACAGTCTGAACAAGAACGCAAATCAAAATTGTAGTTAGCTTACATTACAAAGTACCTTATCTTTTAACTTAGAACTTAATTTGTGGCTAACATAATTTTTGTTAAAGCCAAATACATTTAAAAGTATATTTTTTATTTTGCAAAAGCCATGATTTAACCTGTGCCTTTTAATTTCAATTAATGATTTATATTTGTTCAGTTTATCATTGTTTTGTTCATGTAAGCTGATAACCATTGAAAGGAGTTTCTGTCTTTACATGAAGTTTACAATTGTTGTTTTGGTTCTGCAGCCAATGGCAAATCAGTCTCCCAACATTCAGGTGGCTAGAGGTGGAATCCCTATTCTCAGCCCAGGCATTGGTTCTGGTCAACTCACTTTTCACACTCGAGTGCCACACCCTGCTTTTCCACAGCAGATCCCTATGTCCACCATACAACAACTAACTTTCCAACGAATGCCTACTAAAGGTTTGAAGATAAAGTTCATTCTTTAAGTAACTAATAATTAAACTTCAGATTAATTATTACTTGATAATATTGTCACCCTTTTAAATAAAGTATTCAGTGTACTTTAAAATTAAGCTAAAATTTAAAAATACCAATCATATTGGTAAAAGTATTAGAAGTGCTTGTTTTTACTAAAAAGCTAAAACACAGTTGTCTTTTTTTGTTGTAGGTCAGTCAGTAGCAGTTCAGCGTTTACCAACAGGAACTGTAGTACCCATTTCAACTCAACAAATACTTAATGTTCAGAAAGCTGCCAGCCCCAGCAAAGCTTCCAGACAGAACCACAGCCATTCAAAGAACAATTTTTCTCATACCCAGAAAGCTCATTCATCTCCCTCTCAAAATCATTTAGGTCATCGAATACCTAGCCCCAATGGGCAACAGATTACTTTCCAGAAAGCTCTAAATCCAATTGTTGCTCAGCAGATGACAGGCACTCCACAGCCTAGTTACATTCAGTGTTTGCCTAACACAGCCTTGGTGACACAGCAGCTATCCCAGAATGCCACTGGTGGTGGTCTAAACCTTCAGTCCACTCCCTCAACAGTGGGGAACCTCCAAGTCTCATCACCAGTGGGAACAACAGCTCTTGTAGGATCTCCCACCAATATAGGCACAGCCACAATCCTAGCCGGACAGTATATCCAACCCAGACCCTCTGTGGCAACATTCATAACTGGTGCTCCAACTGCTATAACTTTAACTGTCACGTGCATAGCGCCAAGCCCTTCAACAAATTCTTCCCAGATCTTGTCTTTAGCTACTAACCAACAAGGGCAAATTTTAAGGCCTGTCAGCGGGATATCCCAGGCTCAGGCACTGCGAGCAGGCATACCAGTGGTGCTGCCTCGGGCTGGCCGTCAACAAGTGCCTAAAAGTGCTCTAGCTCCACGCTTAATCCAAAAACCTTTGGTGTCACCTACAATCAACACTGGTCGACAGATTGCAATGCAAATGCCATCACTTATCAGAAGCTCTTCTTCTGTGAGTGTTTTTTTTTATTAATTTGAAACCAAAGAAATTAACCCGAAATAGGTGTGCTGCAAACAATTTGTAGGAGACAGATATTCTTAGTTATGATGTTGATTGTCTGTAATTAAGTTAATTTACCCCCCTGTTTTAAGGCTGTGCTCCATGGCTAGGTTTAAGCACTGCTAGAGGGGGTACATATCTTACCAGCCTTAGTGCAGTTATTGCTGGACTAAACTTTAAGCCATTGACCATCACTTTTGTCTATATTTGCAAATATTTGATTGTTTTTAAATAAAGTTTTGTTTACTTAGCAGATGAATCCAGTTGTGGGTCCCCTGGCTGAAAATATCCAGGCCAACTCCCCCATGTCAGGGCAGTCAATAGCTGGTCTGGGAGTGGCCATTGTTCTCACTACCACAGTCAGCAGCCCAACCACCAGTGTCACAACATCTGTATCAGCACCCATTTCTTCTGTTGCCACAGCTGTTTCCCAGCTGCCAGATCATGTAATTTTCTTAAACTTTCTCATCAAGAGATTTCCATAAACAATAGCAATTTACATAGTATATCCCTTCTAAACTAGAGCTACCTTAAGCTCCTATATATATTAATTAAAATAAAAATCTGTTTGCTGTTTGTAGGTGGGGGATGATTTAAGAAAGTCTCCTGCAGCTTCTTCTGTCAGTGCTCTCTCAACTGATTTGAAGGTTGTAAAACCAGCAGAGAACAAGTCTACAGCTCTTTCAGCAGTAAATGCTGACAGTGCAGAGACACAAAGAGAAAGTTATGTTAACTCAATGGGTGATGCAGGTTCAGAGGTTAGTGCTGGTTCATCTTTCTGATCAAATATAAGAGCCATTAAGTGTTCAGTTTATAAAATAAGCTAGTCAAATATAAGAATATTGTTTTGAGAATAAAATGTTTTTATTAAGTTATTAAGTAAATGGATAACTTAAAAGCTTGCTGACAAAATAGATTTAATCTTCTACAATACATTTTTAAAATTTTTATATCTATCAAATACTTATGTTAAAATTCACAAGCATATCAGTTGTGAGTTTACAAATGACCTTTTTTCCCCAGAATTCTCAAGTATCTATTGTTTCCAATGGAGTGCTAAATGAAGATCCTGCAACAACTACTTTACCAGAGGTAATGACCAATGGACATGAGGAAACAAACTCAAAAAACAATATAGGGGCAGATTCTAATGAAGGTATTGCTGTGAATTTTAAAATGATTTTATTTAACACACTAAAAAACATCTGTTATTAACACACTAAATAACTGTAAATGCTCAGGCTTTTAAAAAAGATTTAACTGTCTTTGACACTTCTGTTTATTTTTTTAAATATAATTTCTTTGTTTTTTACACTAGTTACTATTAATGAAACATGCTGTAATTTCCTCTAAAACTGTTTTAAAAATGTATTTATTTTTAAAAAAGTAAAAAAAAAATGTTTACAATTTTTCAATTTAAGAAGACAAAACAAATCCTCTCACTAACTCTGAGATGAGTTCAGGAAATCAAGGTGCTATTCTCACTGAAGGTTTTATAGACTCCAATCTATTAGAGTGGGCTGATGGTGTGGGGAGGTTGCCAGGCACTGACATGAAGGTTTGTTAAAAAATAATTTCAACAAGTGTGATTTTCAGTAAATATCTACTTTTGCAACAGGTACTAAAGTGATGGGTGGGGAAAGGGATTGCTTTATCACATTGTTTGAATACCAATATTTTTAGCACTAACCCAGGGGCCGGCAACCTTTTGAAACGGAAGAGCCAAAAGTTACAATTTTCAAAATTTCCCTGGTTTTAAAGAGCCACTAACATTTTTTTTATTTCAAATATTTTATTTTTTATTAAGATTATTAGTATTTGTTCAAGGAGCTGGAGAGCCGCATCTTGATATCAAAAGAGCCGCATGCGGCTCGCGAGCCGCAGGTTGCCGACCCCTGCACTAACCCAATTTCTACATAGTCCATCTTCATCATCACTCATTTAATTAACAATACAAACATAAAAGTTTTATTTAAATAATTAATCTTTTTTTTTCCCCTTTAAAATGTTCCATTTTTTATTTTTGAATATTCTTTTTAAATGCTCTGTTAGATTTAATGAGCTTTTAATATCTTTTTAATATTGTTTTTAATAGTTTAAAATAAATGAGTTTGGTGATCTTGAACTGGTTGAAGATAGTACTACCACTTCAGCTGCCAAGTCAGACAATGTGACTGACATTAATATGGAAAACAATAATGAATCTGATGTTGATTTAGCTGATGGCATCGATAACATTGATGGGAAAGTTTGTTCTGGTATGTTTTTTATAATAATTAATAAAAATGTTTATTATGAGAATTTGCATAATACTTTAACCAGGGTAATTCAAGTAAAATGCTAATTTAATTTTAGTATATCAGCATTTTCAAAGAAGTTTCAAGATAGTCTTTTTTATTTTGTGTTGTTGAAGAAAGTATAAATCATTTATTTATGCATTACATTAAATTCAGTTACTGATCCAGCTGAGCTTTCGGAACATGAGGGTGATCCTGTTTGTTGTTGTGTTTACTGCGGTCGCTATGGTTACAAAAGTAATTTCAGAACATCTGGCAGATTTTGTTCTCAGACCTGTGCGGGAAAGTAAGTTTTTTTTTTCTTAAGTAAATGTAAAAATGATTATTATAATAGCTATAACCCTATAAAAATATCTGCCCAGTTCAAAACTTTGATTGTCACTGTAATTTATGCTTGTTTTTAAAGGAAAAATCTGCACAGAAAACAAATGATAATGTCAAGGATGATGATGGGAATGAAAAATAAAAAGAAGAAATTAATCCCTTCCAGTGATGTAAAAATTGTCAATAAAGAAGATGTTGAAGTAATAGGCAAGTAAATATTTAACTTGTTACCTCAAGAATTTGGTAAATGCTTTACTTTAATTGTTTTTCAACTTTTGTATTTTAAAAATGCTGTCAAATGTAATTCTTATATTTTTTTGAAAAATTGACTACAAAAGGTTAAATAAAGAACTTCCATATTTGAATCATCTAACACTTAACACATGTAATTTCAAGAATCAATCAATGTATTAAACATACTTTATTTTTCCACAGAAAAGACCACAGATAAAAAAGTACTATCTTTTGATTGGGACAAATATCTAGCAGAGACCAACTCTGTAGCAGCCCCAAAGAGGCTGTTTAAAGAGGTAACCACTCTAGTTTTCTGTTTCATTTGTTCAAAGATTTTACTTTTACATAAAGTTCATCTAACCTATGAATTTTTTTGTTATCAAGCCTTTTCCAAGCAATCGTAATGGCTTCCGGTTATGTATGAGATTAGAGGGAGTTGACCCAAAACATCAGTCACTCTTCTGTGTGCTAAGTGTTGCTGAAATACAAGGCTACAGGTTAGTTAAGGCCTCACATTTTTCATATTTTTATTCAAAATGGCAAGGATTAGATTCTTGTTTATTTAGCAAAAATTGTTGATGTCTTATGTTTCTTTTACTAATAGAATGAGGCTTCATTTTGATGGGTACTCTGAGTGCTATGATTTCTGGGTGAATGCAGACTCCCCCTTCATATTTCCTGTAGGCTGGGCTGAAAAAAATGGCAAAATACTTCAACCTCCAAAAAGTGAGTATTATGTAAATCTTTGCCTTCATTATCACTAAATGGATTATTGTTAAAGTTATATAAATTGACCAGTAAATTCTGTTTTCTTATGTAATCATCATCTTTTCCGTTTCGTGACATAGACACATAGGGCCACCACAGAATGCTTTCTCTACTTTTTGTCAGTCTCCTGCAACTTTCCTGGCTGTCCCCCAAGACAATCCTGCCTCTGCTGGCTGCTTCCCATGCGGCGCCTTGTCTCCCTTGATTTATGAACTAGGTGATCTTTTAATACTTTGTTCATCTCCTTACAGATATGACAGCTGAACAGTTTAACTGGACCAGTTATTTGAAGCAGACAAGAGCTGTGGCAGCACCAAAAAGCTTATTTCTGAACCAGCCATCTTCAGTGAGTTTAACACATTCACATTTTCTTGTACCACACCATTCATTTACCAATATTTATGTAATTAATCAATTTCTTTTCACAAAAAAGGTCCACAACATAATGTAAGTAATATAATTATTCTGAAATTGTTTTATTAGGTGACCCCTTCAGCATTCCGTGTTGGTATGAAGCTAGAAGCTGTAGATAAGAAGAACTCCAGCCTGGTATGTGTGGCCACTGTTGCTGACACTCTAGGAGACCGGATCCTCATTCACTTTGATGGCTGGGAGGATGTTTACGACTACTGGTGTGACATCACATCACCATCCATACACCCTGTTGGCTGGTGTAAGGCCAATGGTCACTCTTTGTCTCCACCCCCTGGTAAAGAAAAACACTTCTACATTGTAATGGCATTATTTAAAGTGGTAAATTTAAATTCAAATTTTTTATCCATGCATGATTACTCGTGTTAAGTTTGAAATAAATTTAAACATTTCCTGACTAAAAATACAATACTGTATTGGTAGATTATGGTGATGGTGCCAATTTTACCTGGGATACTTACCTGGCTGATACTAAGACAACGGCTGTACCTTCTCGAGCATTCAAAACTGTAAGTAATTGCATTCTGACTATACTTGATATTGATTACTGTAATTACTTTACTTTTTACCTTATAAGAAAGGTTATGAATATTGTGTGCTATTTTTTTGTGTCATGTATTTGTGAGAATATTAATATTTTTTAGTATTTTGTAATTTGTGAGAATAATGAATAATACATTTTATTCTTGCAGCGGGTGGCCATGGGCTTTGAGAAAGGCATGAAGGTGGAAGTTGTTGATAAACGCAACCCAATACTGATCAGAGTTGCAACAGTGGTTGATGTACAAGACTACAGACTGCTGATCCACTTTGATGGATGGGATTCTATATATGACTACTGGATAGATGATGATAGCAGTGACCTTCACCCACCACAATGGTGCTCTAAAACATTCCATCCATTGCAGAGTCCCATAGGTAAGTCTGTACAATATTTGTTGAATAAATATAAATGACAAATTTTGGTTATCCCTCTAGTCTTCTGTCAGTTAAATATAAATAGTTGAGATGTTACAAATGTTAGTTCTTTAAACTAGGCTATTTTGGAACTAAAACAGTTGAGAAATTCAAATCATCAAGTCAAACCAGATGTTTGAGCATTCATGTAAATCATGTTTAACTACTTATTGTGGAAAAATAACTCTCCCCTGACAGAATTTTGTATGATAAAATCTGATGATTAAAACTTTTTGAAAATTCTTGACAGACAAAAAAAATATAAAGACTAATGTTGACAGTGGTGGCTGTCCAACTATTGGATGTAAAGGCATTGGTCACATAAAGGGAGCTAAGTACACTGGACATCACAGGTTTGTATTTCTGCTACTTCCTCTAACATTTATAATCATGGTCTAAACAAGGAAGTTTATTTCAAAACTCTGAGCATGTGACATAGTTTTATCATTAATCATTAAGTGCTGTGTTTAATACTAGACAAGCATACATTTTTTTTCACCTCTCATTGTTTAGACAAGACATTGCTAAGTTATTTTTAAACCACTTTTTATAGTGCATTTGGTTGTCCTTACTCTGAACTGAATATGAGCAAAGACACAGCATTGACAGATAGACTTGGCTCATCTAGATCTGAAGAAGGTGTTGGCCTACAGTCCAGAACTGATATCAACGCAGATATGAGGTAAATTGATATTTACGATGCATTTGAGAGGTGTATTTAGAAACATTTGATTTTTGCTAACTTAAAAAAAGTATTTTCAAAACAATTTGACAACAATGTGATTGTGTAACCAGGAAATGCCCAACACCAGGATGTGATGGTCTGGGTCATGTGACCGGCAAGTTCACCTCACATCACTGTTTATCAGGCTGTCCACTGGCTGAGAAAAACATGGTCAAAGTTAAACAGGAAACTGTGCTTGAACCTCGACCAGTGGGTCGACCTGGGCGTGGGAGAAAAAGGTATGTGATGGTTTGAGTAACTCTGTCACCACATCTCTAGCTCTTTAGATTTTTATAAACAAACTTTCATGTAAAATAAAAACTCAAAACTACGTTTTTTTAAATACAAAAATATATTGATTCTATTATTACTTAAATGTATATTCATATCAGGTATTGTTATATGAATATAATATACGTCTGAATAAATTTTACAGGAAAATGTATAGTACAAGCACACCTCTCCTACCTCTTGACAAAATGATAAAAACAGAACCAATGGAAGGTAAAGTAAATAGTAATAATTTTTTTAAAATGCATTGTATTTAATATTAGATTTTTACTCTCATGAGATTAGATGCAGTGTTGTAACTTTATTTAAATATTTGCAGGCTACAATGATGAGAAGAACTCTCTCCATGCCAGCATTCATGAATCTGTGTTCCAAACCTCGGCTTTGTCCCCTCCTCCCAATGACCAGCCCCTATGCTGGGAGCAGCATGCTAAACTGCTGCCAGGGATAATGGAGGTCAACCAGAGTCTTGTGTGCAACTGGTCAGTTGATGAGGTTGCAGATTTTGTTTTCAAGCTTACTGGGCAGCAGGACCAAGCCCAGAAGTTCAAAGATGAGGTAACAATTCTAATATTTTGGTATTGTTTTAGTAACCAGATTATAAAAAAATATTACAGTAATATGAATGAATATTAGTTTAGTGATATTTTTTTTATATTCTGAAATACATCTTATATTTTCACTTAGAAAAAAAGTTGATGAAAAATAAATATTTTGTTTATTTTTATTGTTTTTTATTATGTTAATTCTTTAAATTTCTAGGAAGTGGATGGAGACTCATTTTTGTTACTACAGCAGAGTGACCTTCTGAATTTCCTAAACATCAAACTGGGTCCAGCCATTAAAATCTTCAACAGTATTCTTGTCTTTAAAGCTGCTAACGATTTTTAGTACGATGATACTATTTGCTTTTCTGTGTTGAAAGCTCTTGTAAATAATTTTGTAAACAATGAAACATGTTTTTGTTTTTGAAAACTACTGCATTTCTTTTGTTGCTCAGTGTTTAGTTGTTTTATCTAACCTATTTAGGGCTTTCATGGCACCGTGCCACCTCGTGAATACCACACATTTTTCATGTGCCATAATTTTCTTACTGCTTCAAATCCAACTTGAATACTGTTGTGCCTGATACAAGTGTGGTAAACTGTTTTACTATGTAACTATCCTTGGCCAAATAATCTAATGCTGTAGTACTTGTACATATTAGTTGTTTTTTTTTTGTCTTAATTTAAAAGTTAAAATGGTTGTAAATTAAGAAGACTCATGTTATGGTAAAAAATATACTGTGCTTTTGTCTTCTAAAGAAGTAGTTTGAATTTGTAGATATGTATTTTGTTACTGATTTTTTGAAAATATCAGTGGTTGATGATCTAGCTGAGGAAATTCCTATCTAAGCTGACTAGTTATGATCTCAATATACTACATGTATATATTTGTTAATTATTTCATTGATACATTTTTAGATTACTCATTCCTTTTTTTAAAAGATCTTTTTATTATATATAGATTGTATGCTAATGCTAACCTGATTGCTTATTTTGTTGGTCTTTTTGTATTCAAAATGTTAATACTCTTAGCTTAAATACACTGGCTTTACTTACATACTCATAGTTTGTGAAAAAAATGTGATCTGCATTTTAGTCCAGTTATAACTAGATTATCATCAGGTGTTAAAGTTGTTTTAGTATTCACTAAACACCCTTTAATGATTGGTGAATCCCTCTTGTATTGGTGGAGTTAGATTTCTGTGTATAGATTATTAGGTTTATAATTATACTTAGGTTTCTATTTCTGTTGTTCATTTTATATTTTTATTTAACCAGTTAAAAGTATAAAAATCAAGTGATATTACTCTAAAGTCTGAATGTACTATGGATTTTGGTAAAAATATTGTTTTTAAGTACTTTTTCTACTGTTATCATCTAAACATACATACATTTTTACAATTGTATATGGCTAATCAGACAAATTAGTTGAACACTTATATCTTTACCAGAGTGTTTAAGTGTGGCATAAATATCATCCAAGTATTTAACTAATGCATAATTAGTATTGTGCAATCCAGGTGTTTGCTCCATTGATCTCTAATTTATGCATAATTTAGTATATGATATAACATGCATTGCTGATGTTGTTAACTGATCAACCCAGACTCTTGCAAGCAGCAGTTTGGTGTAGAAAAGTTGTTAAGTTGTACATGGCAAATCATTCTGTTGTTTTACCTGCATTTAAAATATTTGGTGCTTATCTTTATGTTAGTTTCAATGTATTCAGAACTATGATAAACATTAAAACATATGATAGATGTTTAAATCATGGGAACATTTTATTTTTATACAAATTAGCTTTCAACATTAAGAGTGTTTTAATATTAAAAGTATCATTTTGTTTTTCTTATGAAATCATTTAATTACAAACATTTCTTTGCATTTTTTTTTAATGTAAAATATGAGTTATTTAAATCTAGTTATTTTGTTAAACCTTGTTATAAGTTGTATCATTTTAAATGTATAGCTAGAAAGTTAGTTTAAGACAACATTAGAGAGAGAATTTCTGTTAAAATAGCAATGTATGGCCCACCAGGATACTATTACACTTGTTGAGAAGTTCAGATGGGTGTCATCTGACCTGTGATGTATGATGTACAAGATTACCTGTTGTTTTCCGGTTTATTTTTAAAAAATCAATGAACTATGAAAGTGATACTTCCTGAGATGAACTTTTTGTTGTTGATTTCTGTTTTGTGGTTGTGATCTTTGGACTAATTTAATTGACTTTACTGAGTCCTTTATTTCTTGTGGAACGTAGAGCCTCAACCATTTCCTCCGACTCAATATTTTGCAGTCTCCCAAGACATCCGTGCTATTTTTAGTTCTTTGAGAAGACTTAGTCTCCAAGTCTGTCTTGTGAGCCCTCTTCTGTGGAGTTCCATTTGAGCACTGGTGTCATTTCTGATTTGGCTTTGGTTTCTTAACTAAAATTAATGGACGTGTAGTAAGCCAACTGTACAATCCCCACCTGGAGTACCAGGGCACAATGTTAAATCTACCCCCTACCTATGCAGATCTGTACAACATGTTAAACTTGCCATGCGCACAAGGCTTCCGCTGGCACAGCTCTAGGGCACACAAAACTCTCTCACCACTTCAAGGCAATATTTTACAGTATTGCCTAAAGAAAAAATTGTTAGTGAAATTGGGTTTGTAAAGCTGGATATTGTAAATTTTCAACAGTTCAAAACTTGAACTTATAAACAGCATTCAAGTGAAAATAAGCCTTTGATTGTAAGTCTACTTTGAAATCACAAGCATGGAAAATTGTCTGATCAATTAAAGCACAAATAAAATGAAATAAAAACATTTCAGCCTAAAGCAAACGAGTTATGATGGGGTGAGATGGGCTTCAACTTTATTACTAATGCCTGCCTTGCAAAACATTTTCTTATCAACTAATGATAACTAACTATACTCTAATGCTCTACTTTTTTAAAATTTAAAACTTTCATTTCAATACAGTGGTCAAGCAATACAATATAAAAAGTATAAGCAAAATCTTTTAATGTCTTTTTATTACATTCAGAATAAATGTAATTGCAATACATCAAATTTTTTTTTATTAAAACGTCTAAAATTTCATATTAAAATTTACAGTGTCCAAATTTTTCAAAAATAATTCCAGATTTGGTTTTATACCGACCTTTCTCAGACATTCATGTGTACAATAATGTATAACAATCTATTTTATAGATTTTTAATTTACAAGAGGCATAAAAACATTTGTAGAAATATACAAAATTCATCTGAAATTTTTGATGAGGAATTAATCAGTCTTAAGCTTAAAATGAATACAAACCACAATATTTTCTTTAGAACTTTCAAATATTTCCTGAACGATAAATAAAATAATCTTTTATATATGAGAATAAGAAAACAAAAATCAGAAACAGAATAGTAATTGCACTTGTTCTTTATTATATATAGTTTGAAATAATATTATAGAACAGTACTTATGTGTTTACTTGTTCGTTGAATAAAAATAAATCATGATAAAAGAAATAACAGAGCGAGATGTGTAAAATAAAATAAATGGTGATAAATTATTTGTTGCTGGACATGGATAGAAGCTCTCTATCAGGGACTGGAACATGTGTACATTTGTAAAGGACTTAAAGATGTTCCCATAGAACTGCAACATGTTTACATTCCTACTGGACTGAACGTGTTTGCATTATTACAGGAATTTAAAAAGATTCCCTTCCTTTAAACTTTCAGAATAAATTTCAAATCTACCATTATTTTAATATTCACAGACAAATTTAAAATTGTGAAAATATAGGCTTAGAAATTTAAGTTCAAAACATCATTTTCTATTTAAAAACATATAATTGATATAAGAAAAAAAATGATATTGTTTATTTTAAAAGACCAGTATAAAGAAGTAATATTAAAATAACATAAAATGAGATTTTAGATAAATAAAAATTTGTTTAAAAAATTAACCAATACTTATGTTTATTACAGGGTTTTCTTAAACGAAACAACTGTAAGATATTCACATTCAAAAACGACAATTTATTAAAATTATTTCTTAATCCGATAAAAAAAAAGAACATTTATTCATGCTGATTAAATTTCATTCATTAAAATATTCTAGGGTTCATTTGTTGACGGGCTTTTAAAAAAACAACTAGACCATAGAAGAAAAATGAATTTTTTATCAGTTACAATAAGAATACTTAAAAGTAAATTGAAAAAACTTTTGGGAAGCTTACTATACATATTTCTTTCATTTAATTTTTACACTAAGATTTATTGTGCCTTTAATGAAAGATGAAAACAAACTGTTATTCTGTTACATTACTGTATTAAATTGTGTAGAATTTGACCAGCGTTGGATGACAGCAACTATTAAAATATAAAAACATAATGATCAGTACTGCTGTCCGTGGCTTATCTCCCTTTATTTAAAACCAAGCCACACTTAGGGATCAGGGTATCACATTTTGCTACATGGATCTAGACCAGATTATGCCTGTCTTGAAGTATTTACAAAACGAAAATCAAAACTTGTAGCCACATCAAGACTTCAGATATCTGAGGATAACAAAAACAAAATAACGTTAAAATGTATGTTGATCATCAATTAATAAATTTCTGGTAATTAAAAAAAAACTTAAAAAGACAATGCTCAAGAAAATATGTTAAGAAATGCAATAATTAAAAGAAATTTTAAACACCTTTCAAAACACAATATAAAACCAATTTTGCAGAGGAAAGAAAAATATTTGAGAAATTTTTTTTTTAAAATATATTTTGTAATTGAACATTTACATTTACACGATTTTTCAAATTTTTTTTTTTTTAATTGGAGCTTCTTTGACAAAATGTAAATATAAAACAAAAAAGAATAAATTAATATATTTAACAAAACAAATTTCAAATCAATAAATTAATTTATTTTCAATTACAATTACGCTTTTGAGTTTTAATGTAGGCATACATAAAATATGGATGACTTTTTGAAAATATGAAAATTTCTAAATCAACACATAATACCTGTTTAAAAATTTTCTTCAAATTTTCATACAGAAAAAAATGATATTTTTTTTAATTTTTAAAAAACTAATTACAATAAATTAAAAGATACTTAAGCTACTTAACAATTTTGCGCTGCACCTTTTATTGATGCAGAAAATCATTTTTAAAAAAACTTTTCAAAGAAATAAATAAAACTTCATCGTTAATCAAAATAACATGGCAAAATTGACTTGTGGCAGACATTTTTATTTATTAGTTTCCAATTTGTACAAAATTTTTTATCCTGAGAATGCAGTTTACTTTCACAATTATTTTTTGAAAAAAATATAAAGTTTATGATGAAAATTAGTTTGACTATTATAAGTAAAACTTAATTTCATCACCAATCGAACAATCTTTCAGCTGTAATTCCAGAATCTACTTAAATTTATATCAAGAAATGAGTAAACAAAAGGATATTTCATAAACAGACTCCCTGCATCAGCTGTTAGCTGAAAACTCACTTTGATGTCCAATCAGTTCGCCTTGGACCTGGTCCATAATTTGAGGATCCTGTAGGTTTTTTGTTAGCTCCAACAGCTGGGAGTGGCGCCCCCTTTTTCCAACCACCGGCCATGGATGGCTGATAACCACCTGACCCAACAGGTTGTTGAAAAGATGATTGGTAGCCCCCAGCACCAACCACTCCAGTCTTGGAGCCTCCACCTGCAGTTTGTTGATTGGTTCCAAATGTTCCTCCCACTCCCCTGCCTGCTGGGTTATTGAAATTACTACCTCCAGCACCAGAAGAGCTACCAAATGTTGAGGGACTGTTGAACTTGCTGGAATTGCCAAAGCCACTGCCAATACCTAATGATAAAATCATTTTGTTTGTTATAATAAATTTTTATCAGGAGAAACATTTGCACCTGATTCAGCAACAGTGAATATATCAAAAAGGTGATCAGTTGAGAATTAGATCTAGATCTAGGCGTAGTCACTTTGATAAGCACACAAATTAGAACTGTTAATTAATTTATAAATCTTAAAAATTTACAGTTGTACATTTTTAAAATTTGAAAGACTTTAATAATAATTATATTCTATATACAGGCACTCAAACTTAAAGGAATTTTTCCAATATTTTTTCCAAGAGGTAGAAAGTAAATGGGTACCCTCAGGATTTTTAAATTTTTATTAAAAACTTATAAAAAAAATTTCTAGTCCATGATTTTTAACAACTTCTTAATTAATATTAAAAATGGAACTTTTAAAAAGCTAATTAAAACAATTATCATTTATTATAACTCAAATATAAAACAGGCAAAAATCTCAATTTTTAAAATCAATTTTATCCATACGCACCTTTAGAATTACCAAAAGATGGAACATAATCATTGTCAATATTCTGAGGCCTAGCTGCACCTAAAATATTTCAATTTGTAAACATTTTATAATGTATCTGATGATAATATATACAAATTATAAGGTCTAAAACTTTCCTTTAAACTATTAAATAGCCAAAAAGTATTTTTAAAATACAAGACTTACATAAACATTTAGTGTTTCAGTATTTATATAAAATTCATACATCTTTTGCTTATGCTCTTTACATGATGATTCAAATACAATTTGAATTTATTTTGTGAATATTTTTTTTCATCTTTAAATGTTCTCTTATTAATGATAGCAAAAAGTAAATTATTTTTTTTAAAAACTTTTAGTGTCAGACAGCAAAAGTAAACAATTTTGAACCGGTTCATATTCTAAAAAATTGAAATTGAAAGTAAATCTTACGATTATTAGAATTGATAGGTCCTAAGGGTGAAGTCTTTGTTGCAGAGTTCCAGTCCAGTCCTAAACCTAAGCTATCTCTCCTTACACTGTCTCGCCTGGCACTGTTTTTGGGATTGATGCCTGAAAAGTTTAGAAAAAGATGTTGAATAATTATAATTATTTATGATGAAAGTTGCGGCAACTATTTAGAGGTAATCCAAAAGATGTAACCCTTTATAAGCGTACTTTTGGTCTCCTTCTTTCATCTCACATCCTCACAGAAAAGTCAGACCTTTCCAAAGCACTACCATAAAATCACTTTGCCACAGTGTTTACAAAAATTGTTTCAAAACTTACATTTAATTAACTGCTGAAATTATTTTTAACTTACTTCTCAAACTTTAAAAAAACTAAATATTAAATTTGAATAACTTAAAGTTATAATATAAAAAAAGATTAATAAACTTTTATGTAAAATGATCTTACCTGGCAAATACCTTGCTTTACTGATGTAATGTTGTTTGGCTGAAGATGCTGAAGACCTACCAGAGTTAAGTCTGTTCTGTTGTTTTGGTGGTTGATTCTTCTTTGGTAAGATGCTTCTATAGAGGTAAATCTTTGCTATTTATTCTCAGTATTCAATTGTTTAAAAAATCAACACTTCAAATTGTAAGGTTTTTAAAATTAAAATTCTTACCCGCATTTCAAGTAAAATTCATAATTTTGTAAAAATATGAGTTTATATCAAACAGAAATTTCTCATTATTCATAAAATATTTACACTTACGCTAAGAAATCATCGTCCTCATTATTATTGTTTTCCTTCCCTAAGGCGTTGTTATTATTTTTTGGAGGAACTGGCACTTTCTTGATGGTTTTATTGGGGAGGTTATCAAACTCTGTCCAGTCATCCCATGTGTCAGACAGTCCAGCACCCCACCGCTTCCTCACACCACTCTGCTTTTTGCTGACAGTCATTGAAAAAATATCCTACGAAAATAATTGGGTTGGTTATGGCACAAAAATTAGAGTCAGAATTCTTTTTTATTGTAAAATCATTATGTAAGTTGAAATATAGAAGTATTATAAAATAATTAAATTTGACCATAAGTCTTTGTAAATAAAAAGAAATATTTATGCATTATTAACTTAGGAAGATACATTTCGACTTCAATTAGAAACTCAAATTTACAAAACTAAATTCACTTAAAATAAGGCCATAAAATGTTGGTACATACGGAATCATTCTGTTTGGGCATCTGGCTGGGAATGGCTGGTAGTCCATCTGAGAAGTCCTCTTGGACTCTTTGTGGCTGTAAGTCATTAGGTTTAGATTCTGGATATGTGCTAGGGGGCTTGGCCATGGGCTTTTGGGAAGGTGTGGCTTGGGAGGGCAGGTTGACTGGGGTTTTGGACACAGGAGGGGGGCGCATTAAATCATTGCCTACTTGGAAAAATCCATACCGCAAGCTCTGAAATATAAAAAATTTGAAGATTATTCAAAAAAGCTTTAAATGAAATTTTAACCATTAAAATTGACTGATACTTTTAGTTGGTGTTTTAATTTGGAACAGTAGTACACATTTTAAGGCTCATAATGTACTGTGGTATTACAGGATAAGAAATGAGAGCTCTCAAAAACCATTTACACCTAGCAAAAAAATTCCAACCTCAAGCAGACATTTTTTTTATTCACCTACGTTATAATATCCTGTTACTTGTGCAAACCAAGAATGTAACTTTTTTTGGCAAATAGAGCTATTTTTTTTTCTGGCCAGATTTTAACTTTAAACACTACATCTTCATTTTCTACAAATCTAGCCACCTAATTTTAACATTAATGTTCCAAGCCTAACTCTTTTTATTTCAGTTTACAATATAAACCTGCCTTAACAATAAAAGTATCAAAAAAAATTTTATTTGTATACAAAAAATGTCAGCTAAAATAATGCATGATAGACATACCTGGGGGGCAGATGGTCTTTTCTGTGGATTCCACATGAGCATATCCTTAAGGACTTGCAACCCATCATTGCTAGCATTGGGTATGATCTGTTTGAGTGGTACTGGAACACATTGACTGAAGCGGAAATTCATGGCAGCAGCAAGCTGGTAGCCTTCATTCCAATCTTCCTGTGTCACAGGGATGAGATAAAATAATTACTGCTTAATATTGGGGTTGTCCATGAACAAGAGAGTGTAGTGTTCAGATTTTTGTGATGACAACTGAGTTCAAGGGAAAGGTGCTTAATAACGTGTGTAAATTAATTTACTTATATACAAAAAGCGAATTGTATTTTATGAAAGAAAAATAAATCTCATAAAATTAAAATAAATTTTATATAATATAGAGTCTAGATAATAAATATTTTAAAATCTTGTATAAAAAGCAAAAATAAAACTTAAAGTCTAATTTTTTTCATTCTTTAAAAATAAGAGCAAAACAAATTTAATGAATAAGTTAAATGACTACAAATAAAATTCCTCATAAGTTTTGTAAGAAAGTATTTTCAGACACAGACCTTTTTTGGGGTTCCAAGCACTGAGCAAATTTTAAAAATCTCATCTATTTCTGAACTTCCAGGAAACAGGGGTCTTAGAGTATACAATTCAGCCATTATACAACCAACTGCCCACATATCAATAGGTGAACTATAGTTTGTTGAACGTAATAACACTTCAGGTGCACGGTACCTTTGAAATCATTGATATTTAAAATAAATATATTTTTAAAAATATAGTACACAATGAAATTTATTAACGAAGAATAAGCGTTTTAACTATATACAGCAAATAATTCGTTTTAATATGTAGCTTACCAACGAGTAGATACATAGTCTGTATATGGAGGACGCGACCGTATTTCTCTAGCCAGTCCAAAGTCTGCTATCTTCACTTGCTCAGTCCCATGACATAACAAATTCTCTGGTTTCAAATCTCGATGGAAAAACCCTGGCAACAATAAAAAAAAATTATTTTAAAATTTTTATTCCATCAGTAGCTGAATAAATGTCTAAATTTTAATTAAAAGACAGTGGAGTGTTCTATATTTCATGCAGTACAGGATAAGCCCATCAAACCAAGGATAAAATGTAAATATAGAGTCAAACAATCCAGTTGATTAGAAAATTAGTATATAAGTACAGAGTAATGTATGTTTCAAGAAAAAAGTAGAAAATTGATATTTAGGATATATACAGGATAAGACAAAAAAATATTTGATATGTACAGATGGGTACAGAATAAGACCTGACAATTGGCTAGGATATGTACTTATAAATACAGGATAAGATCAGCCAATTGGCTAGGATATGTATAAATAGGTATGGCTAGAATATGTACAGATGGGTATAGTTAGGATATGTACCAACACAGAGAGACTTACCATGTTTATGCATGAAAGACAACCCTTGGAGTACCTGGTATGTTATGTTCCTTACTACAGACTCAGGTAAAAGTTTGTCCCTGTAGAAAAAAAAATGAAATAAATATATATACCAAGTAAATGTTTTTAATGTGACATTTTTTGTAGGTCTCTCAAAGCATCACTTCATCTTGTCTCCTTCAGGTTCCCATTGTAAGTAAATGTGTTAATTAATAATGTTTCTCCAATTAATCATCACACTTTTATAGATAAACCAACAATTTGATAATGGATAGAGATGCAAGTAAAAAATGTTACCTGTCTTTCATCATCTGATAAAGATTTTCTTTCATAAACTCAAATACAAAATAAAGCATATCATTTTCTCTGACAACTTCCTTCAACTTGACAATGTTGGGGTGGTTCAGCTTCCTTAGTGACTGAGGAAAAGGTAAGCAGGGGAAGATATGTTAGCACTCTTTTGGTTCAAAGTTTAATACATGTTCAACTAGAATCCCCTAACCTCTCCCATCCTATTACATAACTACTTCTCTGGCCTCAGGTCAAAATACATCTTACAAGTGTTTCTCTTCAGTGGAAGGTTTGGGTGGTTTAAAATACCTAGAGGTGTTTGTTTAATCTTCAAACAATGTTGGATAAGCTGAATGTAATAATCAAAGCTTAATAATTAGTAGTTATGTTTAAGCCTCCATTTCCTCTCACCCAGATTTATTTCATTTTGTAAGCCAGATCATACATTGTTATAATGAGCTGGGGCCAAAATAAAATTCTTGCATTACCAGTTCTAGAACCCAGAATCTTCAGGTTAAGGATCACACATTTTACTGAACATCTGTACCAAATTTAACCTAGTTCATTAATTATTAAATTGATTAATCACATAAGCATGCTTATATTAGAACTTTTTTCCATGTTTACCTTGACTTCTCTTAGATTTAAACATTCATCCCACGAATAGTACTTTTTCTTCATTCTGTTAGGGAAAATAGAATAAACAACAATGAAAAAAATTCTCATTTATTATGGAAATAATGTAATACTTAAGCTGCAATTACAGAAGAGATGAAAGCTTATGGGTGATCTTTGAGTTAAATTAGAAATAGATTTTTTTGCAGATCAAAGATACTAGTTGGTAAACACTGGTACAATAGATTACGTTAACCCTTCCAGTGCCTCAATATATTTTTTGGGATACTTCTTTATGATATGTAAATGTTTATTTCTTAGTTACAAACCATAACAATGAAATTTAAAATAAGCAATTTTTAATTCTACTTCTTTATCTAGGGATTTTATGTGCTTCAATTAATTAAAATGTGTTATTTAAAAATAAATCAATTCATGATAAGTCTCTTGTGGTGGAGTTATGCCCCTTCTTAAAGGATTTAAGGATTAAAAGATCAAAAAAGAGTATAAAAAGTTCTTTCTATTAAAGCAAATGCTTGTTTCAATAGCCAAAATAAATAGAATTTTACTATTAAAAGATGGACAGAAAACACATATAGGTTGTTTTCTATTGAATAGCTAAGTACTTTATGCTAATTTATTTGATAATAAGTAGCAAGTGTTGTACAAGCACAAACAGTAAAGACAACGATAGTTTAAATAAGTGTGTACAATAGTCTGGCAACATTCACATGAAAGTGGCTCTATGGCCACCTCACAGTCACGGCTTTTGTTCAGTATTGATCTGTTTGGAAAGTAAATTCCTCAAACGTTGAGGTCTATTGAACACACTGATCAGCTCATAAAACCTGAACAGGGGAGAGAACTGAGCGGATTGAATAGATTCACCATTTCCCTCTGTCTGGTATTGACACAATCATTCATTGATTAAAAGAGAAAAAAAAAGCTCTACTGGAAACAGGACAGATCATTCAATAGCATGATTGGTCTATAAATAGAACAGACGGGGTGTTCCATTCTATTTTATAGGTGTGCACAAGTCAAGTAGGTAGCTAACGTTAGTCTATAGTGTAAATCTATAGAATTCAAGCTACTGGTGAAATGAAGAATGTACTAATAGATAAGGGGAACTCTGTCCCAGTCTCAAGCTTGCCTCTATGTGGGGTGAACCAGGGGAGAGAAATAAAAGGGATTGTTTTACTTGATTTACTAGATATAGTTGCTAAGTTATGCAGTGACTACAAGGATCATAATATTGATTTTACAATGACAATAAAGAAGTATTTCATTTTCAACTGATTTAGATTGGGGGTAAAAGCTATTGAATGTCAGTGTAATCAGCAAGACTATCAACTGTGTTATTACTGGTAGAGTCTAACTATTAGAAAAAGAATCATGATTCATTGTGTAAAAAATGTATCGTGAAAATAGGCTTTTACATAATAAAATTAAATCAAGATGATAATCATCTGACAGGGCAATCCATACCCTAATCCATACTCTAATGTGTCAAAATTTCCTTTTAAAACTATTCAAATATTGTTTATGAACAAAAGATTAACAGATTTTTTTTCATTTTACATGAGAAATTTTTTTTTTAAATAATAGAATTAATTAAATAGCCACAGATAACCAAACTGGAATGGTCTTTTATAAGACTCCTAAACTTATAAAATAGAACTTTTAACACTAATAATTCATAGAATATTGTGAATTTTAATAGTCAAAAGAAATCCCCTATAAAGTAATTTGTAAAAAAAAAGTAAAGTTCCCTTTCAAACTTGAAAGTTTGTGAGGCGAAGATAAGTTCACTTTTTTCTGTGACCTTGGCATATGAAGGGATAGTGTGGTCAGCTCTATGCCCAGCCACTTTTACTTTCCCTAACGTCAGTTAGGTACCCATCATTAATCTCTTATAAAGGAACTTTAAAAAACTGTTAGTGACTTTAAAAAAAATATTTAACAAATTAAAATATAAAAAATTTTTAAAATACACACCAAAATTAAATGTTATTTGTTGTGTGTTTTCTAAAATATCTCACACAGAGCAAATAGATTAAAATGTTAGCAGTTCTGTTTTATAAAACACAATGGATTACAGTAGTATTAGACTGTTTAATAAAATACCAAAACAGTGCTAACAGATTAAATTGTTAACAATTGTTTTGTAAAATATCCCAACAGAAAAAAAAATAGACCAAATGAAATTCAAGACAATTTTCAGATTAATGGGCTGAAGTGAAATAGATATAATTTATTCTCAACAAAATAATTAACCTATGCCAGGTCCTCTTAAGAAAACTATTTTCAAACTTTTAAAACTGCTGCAATTTTCGGTGTAATAATTTTTTTAATCACCCTTTTTGACCTGAAAGACCAGAATAGCTGGGTAACAGTTTATAAAGACCACTGGAGCACTTGCTTCAAATTAAAACTATTGGTTGGAGAGGTGAATAAGTGCAAATGGGTTAGCAGTTTTTAAAAACAAACAAATTTTAAATTTTTTTAATTGTTTCAAAATATTGTTTTACATTTTAAAAATTATTTTTGTTTGTTTTTAAAAACTTCTAACCCATTTGCATAAAAATAGTACATAATCTATTAAATTACTAAAATATCACATATGTAGAACATATATAACTTACTTTTTTATGGCGACTTTCTCATTTGTGTCCACTGTTGTGGCCAACAACACACTCCCATATGTTCCATCCCCTAACTGTTTGGAAATTTGGTAACGATTCATTTCTATTTATTCCAGCTGGCTAGTTTTTGTAACAAAACTGAATACGATCCGCACACAAATTATGTATAACAAAGAACAGAAAACAAACTGTATTCCAAAGTAGTGAAGTATAATAATGAAGTCTTTGGGTCAGTGAATATCATAGCAAAAAATCAATATTATTTTCTCTGAATCTTGACGTTGTTCAAGTGAAGGAATGAGGTGATCAGCAGCACAGGAAAACTCATGGTGTAAAGTTATGTGTCCAATCAAAATTCATGGTCAAACGCTGTTCATAAAAACAGTTGGCATATATGCCAGCAGTGGCATTTTTATGCTATTGGTATGGTTTTATATTGTATCCTTTTGTCTACTGTGACACCAATAAAACAATCCCTGTAGAAAGTTTCAGGAGAACTTCTGCAAAAGAAAATAAAGACTGTTTTACTATGTCATTTTTAAATTAACCACAAAAATCTAATTGCAGGTGAATGTTTCAGAGAGCCTCTATGAAATAAAATAAAAATATTGTTTTATTATTTAACACTAGTAAACATTGAAGATTGACATCTCTGAAATCTTAGTTTTTGCCTAATTAAGATGTAATTAGGCTGTTTATAAAATGTGTTTAAATAAACTAAACACATAACTGTCAGCAAACTTGATTATAATAGGTTTTAATCTAGTTAAGTTTATAAATGTCACCATAACTTATGTCCTAATTGGGGTAAGTAAAGGGTTTAAAGAGTGCACACTTAACTACAAAATAGCAAAAAGGCAAGTTCTTCATCAAATGTTTTATTCATAATTAAAATATTATTAATTTAATTTTAATAAGTGTATCTTAGATATTAAATTAAAAGTGACCTACTAACTATTAATTATAATACACATTTTTATGTTATATTTTATGTCTTAAAAGACTTAAAGTCAATTTGTTGTCAAATTTATTTAAAATTTAGAAAATCAATATGGGGGGACGACACTGTTAAAAGTATATATTTTCTATATAAATTATATAAATTTCATTTCGTTCGGGGGGGGGGGGGGGGGGCGGTAAAAAAACCTAACACATTCTATTTTCAAAAAAGTCCATATTAGGCCTATATATTATTATTTATATATAATATATAGATCTAGGAACAGGATACAGATCTAAATCTAATCTACCAATGTCCAATAAAATAAGCGTCCGACACTTCAGAAATTCTACTAATTTACGTTAATTATAATAATTAAACTGCTATCAGTTAGAGGCCCATAGGTAGAATCCATATTTTGATCTAGACTAGATTTAGATCTACTTTTTACTATGGGTTAGTCAGAAATAGTTAGTTATTAGTTAGTAATACAAAACAATAGTTAGGGTTGGGGCTTAGCCGCTTAGGCCTATCTGTCTAGATCCAGATTTTACAAAAGAAGATAATGTATCTATTTACTAGTCATTTGGTTAAACTATTCCATAGTAGGCTTTTTTGATATCCAACATATGTACTAATTCATTTTTGTTCCATTTTCAGGGAATTCGGTCGGATGACGAGAGAAAACAACACTGCAGTCTGCAGCGGTAATCTATCGTTTTGGGTACGTAAAATCGCCGGCGGCTATTTATGTACGAAAACGTTACCTCATTGTCAAGGCTTTAATAGAAGTGTATTGTCATACTTTTGTGTCAAATATTATAGATAAATGAATAATAAACCTAAATCAATGGCTAAATATATCGATATAGGCCAGAAATTAACTGTAAACAGCAGTGTCTGAGAGCAAGATTTGCTATATAAACAACAGCCATTTGTAAAACAGAGTGGCTTCCCCCTGAATCTGGCGCTAAAAGCTTATAAAAATAAAACTTAGACAAGATGGCTGCTATAGTAAATGAGCATTGTTGCATCTGTGGGAAACATCGCTAGTCTTCATTTATTACGGAAAAGTTTTAATTCAATTGTTTAAAAACAGGTACATAAATGAATCAAGGAAACATTTTTGAATTTTTTAAAACATAAATCCTCCTCAAAATGTGAAATAATTATTAAAATTTAAGGAGTCACCTGTTTTTCACATTACAAATCGCGGGCGATTTTACGTACCCAAAACGATAGATTACCTCTGCAGCTATTCTGAGCAATAATTTTAATTTTTATAGGCCTAAACAATTTAATTAATAATCCTCCTAGAATCTAGATCTAATTCAAAAATAATATAAATATTACCCTTGAATCTTTAAAAAAAATCTCAGGTTATCATTAATACCGGTAAAACAAATGAAGCTGAATATCAAAATAATGAACCTAACTATAGACTATAGAATTTTGCACATTCGAATGTCGGCCGCCATATTGCAGTTGCTATATTGTGTTTTTGTTTGTCACGTGACAAATTATAGCAACCTAGAAAGAAGTAAAAATAAATGCGTTCCCTCGACAAATAGCTGTCACTAAGACCTGCTGAGTCTAGATTAGTGTCTTTAAACGAAGTTAATAAGATCATACGTATTAAATAAAAATTTGGATTAAAGTAGGTCTATTGGTCTTTATTATCCAACTGTTTGCTATCGGTTTTAAAAAGATTTGTAAATATTATGTAGGCCTAACCAGATTTTCTGGCATCTCTTCGGGGGGGGGGGGGGGGGGGGGGGGCGCTGAACAAAGTCTACCGCCCCCCCCCCCCCCTCCTCGAAAGAAATTATATACTTTCTATATAAATTCCATATATACTTTTAACAGTGTCCTCCTCCCCCCTCCGGACATGTTAGTCCACCCTCCCATCCCCCCCCCCCCGGAGAAAAAAGTCTGGAAGAAACACTGGGCTTAACGATAACAGTGATTTTTAATTAGGCTTTACTTACACTAATACTTAGGCTACCAACTACGAGTACCTAGTAATTAGACGATCGGTGTTACTCGCTGTTAATGGTTTATGTTGTCCGTCGAATAATCTCTCGTTCCGCCGGTGCTCGCATCGCAAACTCCACCCCACCATCAAGTAGCCTATCACCAACCAAATCGTGCAGGGCTGTCTCCAAACCTTTCTTTCTCCCCTCCCCCATCCACGAAAGACCACACAAAAAATATCCGCCCCACCCCATTCCTGTAAAACATTCCAATCTCTCGGAGCTCCCGCGCCCCCTCCCCTGCTCATTGTTTATGGATGATCAGGGGTACGGAAGCGTAGATATTTTCATCCATCTTAGATTGTAAAACTTTGCTCAGTTAATTTTGTTTGTTGGTCAAGAGTGTTCAGGAGACTAGTTCACCGGTGGGCTCGAATATTTTCCGCTAGAAACTCAGATTTTTGTGGAAAGAAAAATAAGCTGTTCAGGGATCATACACTTTTTACATGACGTGAAGGAGGGATAGATTCATATGCGTAGCAACCCTTCCCTGCGCCCGGGGCGAAACTCTCAATTTGGCGCCCCCCTCGGGAGCAAATTTTCAATTTGCACCCCCCCCCCCAATAAAAATTTCGATTTGCACCCATCCCCCCCCCCCACACAAATCTTCGATTTTCGATACGTAGCCCCCCCCCCCCCTCAAACTTTCGATTTGCACCCCCCCCCCTCAAACTTTCGATGTGCACCCCCCTCAATCTTTCAATTTATTTTTCCAACCCATTTTGGCGCCCCCTAAGGTCGGCGCCCGGGGACATATGTGTCCCCCCCCCCCCCCCTCGCTACGCTACTGCAGTAGTGTATCTGGTGTTACATTCTCACAGTGTTAAGGGTCGTCCATAAATCTTGGGAGGAGGGAGCCCGTAATTTTGTGACGATGTTTGATGAGGGGGAGGGGGGGGGTTCAGATGGTGTGACGTCATACTTTTGCATTATAAAAAAGCAATGTTAGAAAACTAATTTTAGCCGTTATTTCGCGTTTTAGAAAACTTTTTAAATAAATTGTATTATGAATTGATTAAAATACTCTATGTTGACAGAGTTCAGACAAGATTTTGGAAAAAATATAGTATTTTAAGAAAAAATTCAACTGCCATTTTGATGAGGGTTGTAGGCTGAGGTGTGACGTCATTTTAGGGGGGGGGGGGTCTGGCTTTTTGTGACGATGTGTGACGGAGGGGAGGTAAAAATCGCCAAAAAAGCGTGACGTCATTTATGAATGACCCCTTATACGTTGTCACTGGTGTCACAGACACACTTTATATAGCCTATATAGTATACTTTCACTCTACAGTACGTGTAGTGTTCTCTCCACCCCCCACCCCCCCCCCCCCCCCCCCCCCCCCGCGTGTGCTAGTGACTGGAACAACCACCGCGATAATAGATCTTTTTGTTTTAAAAAAAACATTTTCAAAGTGCAAGTACAATTTTTTTAAATTGCATTGTTTATTTATTATTGATTGCCCCATCCCCCAAAAAATAAATTTAAACGCACCCCTCCCCCCTGCGGGGGTTAGGTGGTATGGTAGTTCCACAACTGTTTAGAATGGTTGCACATGGTTGAATTTTAGGTGACG
The DNA here is from genome assembly GCF_028476545.2 of Physella acuta. Taxonomy (NCBI): domain Eukaryota; kingdom Metazoa; phylum Mollusca; class Gastropoda; family Physidae; genus Physella; species Physella acuta. Next base: position 107,160 of record NW_026732196.1, on the reverse strand, counting down.
CAACTGGTTTAGACAATTTTTCTTTTAACTCACTACAAGGTTACTCAGTAATGTTAATGTGCACCATTTCTTAACCGTTTAGGTCTTTATTAGTCTATATGTAATTTGTTAAGTATTTGTGAAACAATGGGCAGGCCTAGGTAGATCAATAAAGAAAAGCAACTCAGTATCGTGTAGGATTATCAGATATTGGTTACTGCGCTTTGACAATATTGGCATATTCTTTTGACTTACATGTCTCATTGAAGCCGCCAAGCTCTAAGTTATGAAAAGATATCTTTATAAGTTAAAATAAATTAAATGGGTCTTTTGTGGAGTTAAGGGGCGAGCGTTTGACTACTAACCCGGAAGTCTCGAGTTCGAATCCCGGGCTCGAGTCCGTAGGACGTCCCTGAGTCCACCCAGCCCTCAATAGTACCTGACTCATATTAAGGAAAGTAACTACATATGCTGAGGTAATTGAAACAGAAAAACTTTACTTCACCTGCCCCATGAACCTTTAAAAATAATACGAAAGGCCTGTAAAAAAAACCCCATATTTAGTAAGTGACGGCATTATTATTCATTTTATGGGACGGCGTGGCCTAGTGGTAGTGAGCTAGACTCAAGTTCGAATCCGGGTACAAGTATATAGAATGTCCCTGAGTCCACCCAGCTCTGAACAGAGTTTCTTCCAGGCATCTTTTAGGGGGGGGGGGGCGAAGCGCCCCCAAAAGACACCCCCCCCCAACGGAATGGAATTTATATAGAAAATATATAATTTTAACAATGTCCGTCCGTCCCTAGGAAGTTTTAGTCCGCCCCCCCCCCCCCCACCCCACCCTTCCCCCTAGAAAAAAGTCTGGAAGAAACACTGTTTGGGAAACAAAGGTGGCTGCCATAGTGCTGGCCACATTATCCCTTCATATGCCGAGGCCGAGGTCTCTAAAGCAGATAAACTCTACTTCATCTGCCCCATGTGTCTTAGGAACGAACAGGAAAAGATGATGATTGTTTATTTTCTGAAGCGAACTAAGTTCAGTGTAACATGAACCGAAGTAACAGGGCGTGGCCTGTATCATGTTTACAACAACATAACCTCTGACCCCTTTGTGGGGCAACTCTCGATGCCGCACCGCAGTAGTCTATCCACCGGTAGGAATGTTGAGTCGTGGGCGTCCTTGCGAGTTACAGGTTACACGACAGCATACAATGTAGATGTAGTAGACCCATGCGCGACGATACAATCATAAAATCTGTTTCCTTGTTAGAGCAAATAGACATTCTTGTTTTGTTTTGTTTTTAATCTCACCATGCTGCTTATATTTTCATGAAGTTTAGAAAGTATAGCCAATATTATGTAAAACAAAATCGACAATCTATGTATTTTTGCTTACATTAACGATTATCATACGTAGAAAAAAAAAAACATCCCATTTTTAAATTTAAAAGCCCTTTGTAAATATTGGTACTGTGTGACTCATCGTTAATATATAGCCTATACTTAATCATAGTTGACATTCTTACTGAGATGCTATTTTTAAAACTTCTATCATGTGTAATTTAACATGCTTATTTTAATAATTGACACGATTGACGTAGGCCCAACATTACATGCGTAGGCCTATATGTACGATGCATAATAAATCTGATTCTTAAAAAGTTGCATTGATTCATTTTAACGAGAAGGGTTTGTTTAAGACATTTTCTCTCATGGAAAAAAAAGGGGGGGGGGGGGCTGTTTCTTCCAGGCTCCGCCCCCCCCCCCCGAACGAAATGGAATTTATATAGAAAATTCATACTTTTACCAGTGTTGACAGCCCCCCCCCCCCCCGGAGAAAAAAATCTGGAAGAAACAATGGGGGGGGGGGGGGGGTGGCGACTTGATACTTCTGGGGAACCTTTGTTAAAGTAGGTCTATATATTTCTGTTTAAATGTTATATTTATACATGACCTGTATATATAATATATTATTTCCTTCGCGGATAGAGGGAGAGATGCCTGAAAGAAACTCTTCCGAAGAGCCGCGTAGTTTGTCCAAGTTGTGTATTATGGCTTATAATTAGATTCCATGCAAAAATGTTGTTATAAAAGTACGCCTAAGCCAAACGAAAAAAAATTTAATTTAATGTTGTAACAAGGGTGGGGCAAAAGGATTAAAATGATTGCTAAGCTTTTAAATTTAAATACTTTGTTATCTCCCCTATTACTCTATGAACTCATCCCGGAAAAGGATATGACGTCAGATTACTGAAGTCTTTAAGAGTGTAGCCTATTTTCTCTCTTGTGACACTGCGAATAATATATTTAAAATACTATTTATTTTGTTACATAAAGAAGAATGAATGACATAACCGTATTTAAATTATACGGGAGTTGAAATTAAAAAGCTGCAGCAATAATTGGTTTAAGAAAATTTGACGCTAACCTTTATGCTCGCTTGTTTTTATTTGCACTTCCCCGCTGTGGAAAAAACCACTGAAACTAACCAACCACCATTGAAATAATCGAATCGACCATCAGTACACAAATACAAGGAAGATGGCCAAAAAAACATACGATTTGTTATTCAAGCTTTTGCTGATTGGTGATTCCGGTGTTGGAAAAACATGTTTACTTTTCAGATTTTCTGACGATGCGTTTAATACAACATTTATATCTACCATAGGTTGGTGATTTTTATACTTATTTATTTATAGTCTAGTAGTTATGATTTAACTACAGTTTACACTAGTTTACAGTACAGTAGATTCTACATGTAGAATCTAGTACATAGACGTCTAGATTCTAGATCTAGATTCTAGAACTACCCAAACATGAAAGCCACAACTTTGTCTTTTTTCATATCTTAGACTAGCTCAAGTCGTTCATTCAACGTAATAAACTCCATATGACTTAATTTTTCACAAATCTCCTGATTCGTGTGGTTAAAAGAAAGTTAAGAGGATCTGTGGATGATTATAGATACCAGTGTCCGATAATGGAATCTTTTTTAAAAAAGGGGTGTTGGGTTGTTAGTAGGGTAATCTATCGTTTTGGGTACGTAAAATCGCCCGCAGCTATTTATGTACGAAAACGTTACCTCATTGTCAAGGCTTTAATAGAGGTTTATTGTCATACTTTTGTGTCAAATATTATAGATAAATGAATAATAAACCTAAATCAATGGCTAAATATATCGATATAGGCCAGAAATTAACTTTAAACAGCAGTGTCTGAGAGCAAGATTTGCTATATAAGCAGGAGCCATTTGTAAAATAGAGTGGCTTCCCCCTGAATCTGGCGCTAAAAGCTTTTAAAAATAAAACTTAGACAAGATGGCTGCTATAGTAAATGAGCATGGTTGCATCTGTTGGAAACATCGCTAGTCTTCATTTATTACGGAAAAGTTTTAATTCAATTGTTTAAAAACAGGTACATAAATGAATCAAGGAAACATTTTTGAATTTTTTAAAACATAAATCCTACTCAAAATGTGAAATAATTATTAAAATTTAAGTAGTCACCTGTTTTTCACATTACAAATCGCGGGCGATTTTACGTACCCAAAACGATAGATTACCGTTAGTAGTATTGTAATCTCGACTAATTTTATGGTTAGAAATTAGGGTTAGGCGTATGGTTGGACCAGGGTTGGGGTTAGGGACAGGGTTAGCATTGACATTAGCCAGCCGTGTGTGTATTTAGTTAACTACCAGTAACCTGACACCCCTTTTTTGAAGAAGATTCCATTATCAGACACCGATGTAAATATTCTCCCGGATCTGTGATAGCTATTCAAAAAACATTTTATGATTTTACTAGGGCTCAACAGTGTTTTATAATTTTTTAATATCTAACAAGTTGAGGTTCACGTTTTAATATTTTTGACTCATAGGTCTGAAAATAGTAGGCCTAATGAACTTCTAAATGGTATAATCATGTTTGCTTAGGGCCTATTTAAATTGTTTGAATTTAGTCATATTTTATCTCAGAGTGTAAGATATTGAAAAATTAAAATGACTCACTCCTCTTAGTTTCCTGTTAATTATACTTTTTGGAAAAAAAATGATTTATTTCATAACAAAACAAATGAGTTTTAATTAACTTTGCCAGTGGTTGATGATTGTTAGGTGTATTTCTATTGGTTAACTACTTCTAGATCTACCTGTTTCTACAATAAACCTTTATGGTTTAGAAAACATGGATACAAATTTAAGGCAAAAACATTCATATTGTTTTATGTTTCATTTACATCTATGGAATAATCAAGTTAATGCTAGACCACATTATTCATCATAGTTTATATTAATTAGTTGCAGATAGTTTTGGCTTTAGTTATTCATAATTGTAGTGATAAAAATTGCTGTTCATAAAGACATGTTTTAGTTTCATTTAATCATTCAAGCCTATTTTATGCCCCACAGGAATAGATTTTAAAATAAAAACAGTTGAGCTTGGTGGCAAAAAGATAAAGTTGCAGATATGGTGAGATGTTTCTTCTTATTGTCTAGTACATTTTCTAGCTATTTCTAGAATCATCAGTGGCATAATTTAAAGGAAGTATTTTAAAATATGTTTTTGAACCACATTCCAATGTAACTTGGATTAAATGTAAAAAAAAAAGTATCTAAAATACAAAATTAATTATAAAATTTAAAAAAAATCATTACACATAACAGTTGAAAGTAATAAATATATTGCAGTTTAGTTATCTTCTATGGTCCTGTTTAATTTTAAATGTTAATTTCAAAATTTATTAAATGTACACCTATTCTGGAGTCCGATTAGACGTAAATATCTTCTCAAACAGGGACACAGCTGGACAGGAGCGTTTCCACACCATCACTACTTCATATTACCGTGGTTCAATGGGCATTATGCTGGTTTATGACATTACAAATATTAAAACTTTCGACAACATCTCCAAATGGCTAAGGAACATTGATGAGGTAACTTAATTAAAATATATTTCACCAGTTATTATTTAATTTTATAACAAACTTATTATAGCTTTTTATAATGGATTGGCTAAGTAGCTTTCAACCTGGTTTTCATTTTAAGTTGTTGTTTTTTTGTATAATTTAATACCACTGTAAAATAATAATTTTATTTTTATGTATTTACTTATGCTTTCAATTTGAGATGATGTGATGGGTACTGTTATGTAGACAATGAATATTAATAATTTCTTCAGCATGCAAATGAAGATGTGGAAAAAATGATTCTGGGTAACAAATGTGACATGGATGACAAAAGACAAGTTCCAACAGCCAGAGGAGAAGCAGTAAGTTTATTGCATTTTCGGCAACTCTTTCAGTTTTTTGTCGACATTAATTACTGATCATATTTGTACTTTAGTTGTTTTCTTATTCAAAAAACACATAAATACTTTGAATGTGGTATTAATTACTGACTGTATGATGAAAAAAGTGGTTGTAATAAAAAATAAATTTTTTTTTAGATTGCAAGAGAACACAACATACCATTCCTGGAAACCAGTGCTAAAGCAAATATTAATGTTGAAAAGGCTTTTATGAATTTAGCACAGGCTATACTTAACAAGGTAATACTATTATTTTTTTGTAGTCTTTTTAAAAATCTACATAAGTCCACTCAAGTTTTACTAATCAAGTTAAAAAAATTTAAGCTAATTTGGAGTAAAATGTTTTTCAGACTCCTGGAAGAGTTTCAGAACCTAGTGGTGTCAACATAGGTCAGCAAGACCAAGGCTCTAAACGATGCTGTTGATTGCTGTGTATAAAGACAAATATGTATTTGTGCATATTAAAACTACATTGGACTACGGCCCACCTTTAAAGTTTGTTACTTTATTTAAAGAGCATAGCTGTCTATTTACTTTCTGGAATCATTTTGTTCTTTTGTTTCCCTCTTGAAAGCTCTTGTCCCTTTTGGCTCTGGTGTTTGAAAATCCAGTAAAATATAAAACTTCTTTGTGAAACCTGAGCTTTAAGGATTATTACATTAACAAAAAAAAATTTTTAAGAAGCAAACTGAGAAAATAAACTTGAATCTATTAGGTTATTCTGCGACAATTTTTATCTAATATTGATTTAAAATCTGAAATGTCAATATTATTATTTTATTTCAAATTGTGTGTATTATTTTAGTAATTAATAAATGTAAATGAATTAATCCATATTCTGATTACCAATTTGCACAAATATTTCTGTGGTTAAAAAGCCCAGACTAAAACCAATAATTACATTACAAAGTTTTAATTGAAAAATTGTTCATTCAACTTTGTGCCTAGGGCTTTCAGTTTATTTAGGCACACCTGAGATTGCCTGTTTGCTTCTGCTAGCTAATGCGTAGAACTGAACATTTTTTTTGTTTAGTTTGCTTATTGTTAAAGGCGTTACAGCCTTATTTTTTTATCCCTGTCTGTATTTTATGTGGTTTGGAACATATTAAAACAGTCACCTTTTTTCCTGGTTAAACTCCGTGTTGTCTTTTTGCTTTTGATGCTATATTAAAACTAGAGCTTTTCACCTTAAATAAAAAGATTCAGCCTAGTGTCAATTACATTAGCCACATTGTTTATGTAGTTTTTTTTTTTTTCAGGATGGTTTTAGTTTTTTTTTTCTTGTTGGCTTATCTGTAAATTACACATACCTTTCTTAGTTGTTTATAAGTTAAAGAATTTAATTACTTGTTTGTTTTTCAATAAATAGTCTATGCTGAATGAATGAGACTATCATTTGTGATATGTATGAATTTTGACAACCAAATGACAGACTGAACTAGTGAACTTGTGAGTGGGTTATATATATATTGATTAAATTTGGAGACAGGTTCGGTTTGTATAGTAAATCTCTGATTGAATATAAGATTTTTTAATACATTTGTTGTTGTAGTTGGGGTGTGCTTCTTGACCTGTGGACAAGAATATTCTTGTTGTATAGAGAATTGTAAATTACATTTCTTTTTTTTTTTCCTAGAGTCAGTTTCTCTAGTTTAATTTCTGCACTATTTTCAAAGTTGCTTGTTTTGAATAATTTATCTATTAATTTAGTATTTTCATATTGCAGTCAGATTTTATTGTTTACACTCAGTAGGAACTTTTGTTTTATTATTATTATTTTTTTAATACACATTTTTTAAAAGTCATTCAGTATGCCATAAAAGATAATTTATGTACAGTAAAAATTATCAATATTTTGTGGAGACCAATCTTAAAATAACAACCTTGTTATAATTTATTTTAAATCTCACATAATATTATAGCAAAATTAAAACTAATTACTGTCGTATTATAAATCCTTTTATACTGCATGGCTATTTAAACAAAACTATACGTCTGTATCCAGTAAAAGTTACTGTAATTAATAATTATCTTTAAATACCTCATGGTATAATGGTTCATAATAACAGTATATAAATTAAATAATTTTTTTGTTTTATTTATAATATGCCAATTTATCTGTGTCAGTAAGAAATTATTTTAGTAAACTTTGCAACCTGTTTTTATTTTTAAAGTTTGAGCTTTTTAAAAATCCCGACTTCGAAGTACTTTGTTTTACACAAGCTCCATTGGTCAAAGAAAATAAAGTCTATAATTCACTACCAATATCATTGTTTAATTTTTATAAAACTCATGGTAGTTAAATTCCATGTCTTTTTTTTATCTTTTCTTTTTCACTGCCATCTGCTCCCTCTATATATTTTATCATGGTTGGTTGACATTTAGCTTTCATTTAATCTTTGTAATAATTTCAAAATTTTTTAAAACACTGAACCTGTTTTTTGACACTAGAAGGACCACTAAAAAGTCAATTAAAAGGATATATATATTGGTATATATATACATATATATGTATGAATATATACATCTAAAATATATACATGCTTATATATAATATAAAACATTCTTAAAATGTGTATTTTCTTTTAAAATAAGTGGGGATATCTTTTGGTTCAAATAATGTTAAATCTCATCAATAGATGTGTTAAAAGCTGTACATTGACCAGAATTTCTCTGCAATAACTGTATGATGATGATATTCAATACAATTTGTATATGGTTGTCCATTGTTCCTGCCAGTAAGACTAATATTGTTCTAGTTGCATTTTAGAATTTAGGAAAATATTTTGTAATATTAATAATGTACTATTTCTATAACACCATATTTCTTAGTCTATTCCTTTTGGGGATTTTGGACACTGTTCTATTCCTGCTCTACCTTGATCGACTTTTTTCTTTTCTATTTCAAAATTTGTGACTGCCTTTGAAGTGTTTAGTTTAAATTAGGGTAACAAAAAATTTATTTTGAAAAAACTGTGCTCCTTGAGCCAAAATTCTAGATACGAATGTGTACTTCTTAAGTCTTTCTATTCTACATAACTGCTCTATGACTGCACACATTGTATGCTTGGGCACTAAACAATGTAATTAAAAAATCCTGTTGCCACCCATTCTTGTTAAACAGAATTTTCATTCCTTTCTATTTTTTAACCATTATTTGTTCATTTTTTTGGGTAGATTAAAAATACAAAAAACTGCTGTAAATGAGATTGATTTTACCTGGCTGGGAGAGTATGTTTTGTTTAAAATTAGGCTCAAGAGAACAAACTTTTCACTCCTGATTTCAATAACCAAGCTAAAAAGATTCAAAAAGTTTTATTACTATTACACCAGTAACTTCATTATTTACTTCATATACATTCACATATTGTAATCTTTTTGGTGTGTCAGTCTTGTATGTTGCTTGAACGATCAAGGTGATATTTTTTTGTTAGTTCAACGTGCACAAAGTGAAAATGGTTTTGGTCTAAATTAACCTGCATAGATAGCAGCCACTAAGTTTTTATCTTAATAGTCAACTTATTCAATTTGTTTTAATACTGAACGTGCCTTTGTGTTATGTAAAGATATAAGTTTATTTTATAATTAATAGAGAATTGCTTTTGATAGTTAACCATAAATATGCTAATTAGTTGGCTAAATCTGTGGTTCACCATTGCTCCTAGTATTTTTGTCAAATCTATTTTTTAAAAATCTTTTAAGCACAAGAAATATTTTTCAAGGTTTACTCGTAATTGGATTAAAAGGACTACTACTAGGGGGTTTGTAAAAAAATTTTAGTTGGTATTTTTGAAAAATAATTGATTTATTTTGAAATATTTGTTTGTACTAGAACTGTGATTTAACTAAGTGTAAACACAATAATGGGCTGGGGATTTGTATACATTTTATTTGAAATTTTTTCCCCAGTGTGCTGCAAATGTGAACATTCATTTTTGGAAGAACTTACTGTAACAGTTAATTGTCATTCTGCTTGTTTGTGTGCTATACCCTAATGGTTACAAGCAGCCTTTAGGATGTGCAACTATTCTTATTTGTGTTCTGTGTAGTTTATTTTGTTCTGTTTACATTCAAATAAAATTCATCATTTCAAAGTTGTTTTTTTAAATTATATTTTGGAGCAAAAATGTTTTTATAGTAGGATAAGTCTCAGAAAAATATCAAACATTTTTTTTTTAAAACTTAAAACAATTTGTTACAAAATACACACAAAAATGTGACGATAAATATTTATTACAGGAAATTCAAAATAAACAGTTGTAAATTAGCAGTACTTAAACAAATATTTAAACCAAAATGCCATGAATGTATAATTGCTCAAAATTTACAGATAATTGAAAACAAGACCTATTAAACAATGGAAATTAATGTACTTGTACTGAAAATGGAATGTACCAGATATTTTTTGAGATGTGTTATTAAATAAAACTATTACATTTAAAAAAATTTCTTGGGTATAAATCACAAAATAAAATCCTAATGCTTTAAAACAAATTTCACAACAAATTCATAGATTTATAATAAGTTTTGTTCTTTTAAACATGAACATTCATAGAGTATTGCACTAGATTGATATTAAATTAAACAAAAATTTTACAATTAAGGTAGAAAAAAAAAGGATTGCAACATGCCCCTTGAGTCAGATATGGTACTGGGTGGAAGGAATGATAAATACAGAAACAAGTGTAAAAATAAATAATTTGGTCACTTTGAAATTATATTACCACACAACATTGATAACCATTTATGTCAACATAAAAAAACCCTCAATATTTGGCAGATTAAAAAAAAATCTTCAAAAATCAAAGTGTATAATCATTTACAAAGTGACAAAAAAATGTCAACATTCTTTTTTCTTAACAATATATTGAGTAAAAATATGTCTGCTTAAATTTAAAGTATCAATTGTAACATCTCTTAGCTCATAAAGTCATGAAATACAATAGCAAGTATTGATATTGCACAAACAAACTTAAAAAGAAAATAGCAGAAATTAAAAAGGAAAATCCTTCTATTAGTCACATATTTGATTTAGTAATGGTGTCTTTAGAAGTTAAAAGATGTTACTAACATCTGTTTTAAAAAAATTATAATTTATAAATTTTATTACAAACAATGACAATTCATGATATCCATTAGATTTTTCTACATTGATTCAGAAATTATGTTAACTGAAATTCAAAACAAAAATAAATGAGCCATCTTATGCTCAACTAGGCCAACAAGCTTTTACACAGTGATCTGAGCAACAGCAGATTTGATGGCATCCATGACTGAGTCAGTTCCACAGGTTTGTTTACTCTGAACAAGTTGAATGTTCCGGACAAGCTCTAGCACCCTGTCAGCGGTCAACTCACCACTCAACTGCAGCTCACTGCACTGGGAGATGACCGGCTTCAAGGCTGCTACAAGCTTCTCCTGGAGAGAGAGTAACTTGTTCCTTTGCTCTTTGATCCGAAGTTCTGCTGCCTCGTTCTGACAAACAATCTTCATAACATCCTGCTCTTTAGATGCTACTTGGCTTTGTCTGGAAGAGACTTTAGCTTCCAGTTCCTCATTGACAGCTTTCATCTTTTCTATTTCTTCATTTAAACTTTGGAGTTTTGTGTCTTCTAAATCTAAATATAGTAAAAAATAAAAGGTCAGTGTTATTTAATAAATCAAAACTATTATAAAAATGCTCTGCTAAAATTTCAGGATGAAACCCCTAAAGAAATCAAAGAAATCAAATTATGACATCCCATTATGGTATGCATAGTTATGATAAGTTTGTCATTGAAAAATTGACATCGGTTATTTTTCAGACAATACAGTGTGCTTTAGGAGTGAATAGAGTCAGCTATAGGTTGCAACCTAACACAGCAAGACACTTACTTTAGGAATAAGTAACTTTACTGTTTCTAAAAGTTTGTTCCTCAACTTTGCATTATATCTACCCATAACACTCAACTGTACCAACATTCATCTCTCATTAAACAGCACATACATAGCGTGTAATTAACACAATAAATCTTAAAGTCCTACCTTCACCGGCCTGTGCTTTGACCTGTAGAGCAGTCAACTCCTTCTGTGACATCTGAGCATGCTTCATGACAACAGCAGCATTAGGACATCCACCAGAGTTGAAGCCTCCACTCGAGTGCCCTGACCCATCACAGCCTATGATAGGGCACCTAGTAACAAAATATCTCAAGTTTACAACATTTGCAGTATAGTCCTCCCACTTATAACATCTAGTTAATCCCCACCACACAACAAACTCATTAACAATGTAGCAGCTAATTGAAAAAACTTACAGAACATTGCTGTCCCAAGATAATAAATCAAGTTCTTGTAGATCTGAGCTAGGCAGGGAAATCTTTGTACCACGGTGCTTGTTTGCTATGGGGCAACCTGATGCACTGTTGGTTATAAAAACAAATCACTACAAACATTTTAGATTGGATTCCATTAGGTTAATTACAAATTTCTGTCATTGATATTTTTGTTAATAATGTAGTGAATTTGTTAGAAATCAGTCAATTGTGCTTAGTAGGGCAAGAAGAAAAATTCATATCTTAATAAATAGTTGTTATTATAGCATGAAAATTGGAAGAACTATTAGGCCAAGCTTGATCTTTAATTAGAATATCTTAGTGTTAGTTAGGAGCAAGCCGATATTAGGGAAATCTACTTTAATTAGGTGTATTTGATGATATTTTTACAATATTTGCATGTTTGAAGTATTATTGTTGAAGAACAATTTATTGATGTTTATTGTAATTTGTATCATTGTAAAGGGAATTGTCTGTGGTTTCAGAGATAAGCTTATTAGAATTTTAGGAGATCGCGTTAAGTTTTTATATAGGGTTATTTGGGGTCGGTTAGCACAAAAGCGGGAGAAATTTTCACAGGTAAGCGTTAGAATTCGTGCCAAGAGCAAGGTGTCATCCGAGACGCTCGCGGGTGGGGTATATAAGCCGGTGCGTTAGCCTTAGAGGGGATGGAGAAACGACGGGCCTTGCCAGTAAATTTATGCAACACACGTATTGGCGCTATAGTCTTGTTAGATGCGCGCTACACAGACAATTCCCGCTCAAGAAAGATAGTCAAATAAAGATTTGCAGAAGACGGCTTATTCTTCATTCTTGATCGTCTGTGACTGTGACTGAGAGTGAGAAATAGAAGAGAAGAAGAACGTTACCTCTGATAGAAGCAAGAATATTACAATAGAACAGTACATTTGAGAGCAGTAAAAACGTTACAATAAGGAAGATGGGATATTAAAAAAATTGTTTGGTTCACATGAGTGAGACAAATTTTCATTGTTTATTTTTTTTTTTTTTATAAATGAAGGGCAAGTTGAAAAGGTTAAAAAACATGATTTTAACCAAAATTATCAGTATTATTAGATGGACAACATATTGTCAAAATATGATATCAAGCTATACAGATTTTCGTATTCACATCTGATATTATGCATGCAGATAAAGAAGAAAACTGATGAACACAGGTGTGTAAGTTTTACATAATAACTTAAAGATATGTAAATCCTTAACTTTGAGAAATCTGTCTGAAGACCAATACTTCTGTTGTTGAAAAGGTTTATGTCAGGGCATTGTTTATAATTTTAAAAAAAAAACCCCACTCATCAGCTGATCCAACTTTGGCAATATCTTAGAGCAAAAGCTCTGTCGTGAACAAGCTATAAAAGAAAAACCCCAGGAAACACACTAATGCTCTTGAAAACCAAGATGTGTTTGTGATTGTTTAGTTAGATTGTGCATGAAAACAGGAATGTTGCAGCTATCCTGCTATTTGCTCCACACAGGATGAAGTCAAGCAAGTAATTTGTCAAGACAAGCAGTTCCTTGTATTATCAGTCTAGATAAAGCATGTAAAAAATGCCCTTTGGGATCAGAAGGCTGATGAAGTATTCACCTGTTTCTAGATAATACTTTGAACAGACAAACAAATTTATTACTTAATGAGTTCCAGATGTATGAAGGTGGCCTACCCAAATGAACATGACACAAACAGGAATTGTCCATACTGAATGCTGAACAGTCAGTGAAGAGACATGTCATACTATTTCTATACTCAAAGACATGACAAGTATAAAAAATGTGAAAACCATGCTTCAACATGTTACGCTGGGTTATCACCAGTCTGTTTTGGTGATAAGACTATAATTCTACAAATCTGAAGTTTCTTGTAAACATTCAAGATATAGCATCACATCATGTTTAGGCTTTTTAAAAATACATTTTGTCAATAATAAAGGCACTATCAAATTCCATGGACATTTAAAAAAAAATGATTTTCTTGATGCATTTTGGAAGCCATAAACATTTGAGTGGGTAATGGAGGATTAATATTAATATACCAGGGGTAATGAAAAGTCAAAGACTACAGGTATAGAACAAAATAAAAAACAAAAAACGTAACAGAAGTATTGTTCCCCCCTACACCAAATACTTTGTTAACTTTATTATGGGAGCAACAATTTCAGTTTTTATGCATTAATTAATTTAAAAAAAAATAATATGCTTATAAATATTACAAATTAAAGTTTGGCATTTATCATGTTATTAAAAAGTAGTCACAACTAAAGAAAGTTAATTAAGAAACTGTAAGCATGTGTATCAATGATGAATTTAAAATATTTTACAAAATCAAAACTATTAACCACATTTTCCCCACAGATTTACAAATTCCACTAAAAAAACCAACCTTCAAACCAAACGTTCACATTCAATATGGTAAAAAATATGTCAGAACCTATTACTGCACCATCAGCAGTAAATAGATTTTATTTCCCAGCAGCAACCAACCAAAGTAATTTATCAAGCTTAAGAAGTAAACCAAAAGCCTCAGGACAACAGATAAAGCAAAAATAACTTGTCAGCGCACAATGAGATCATGAAAACTCTATTATTTATCTATTGTTTTTAACATTTGGTTTTATACATGGCATAAAATACATGGCATAAATTCCCCCTTCACAATCTACCCTAATATGAAATCTTCTACACAAATTGGATGTATGAATATTTGCTTCAGCAATTGTGTTATAACATCAGACTATAAATTGCTTAAATCAATTTGTTTGGGCATAAAAACGTGGATCAGATGTAATGAAATGAGACAAATATACATTATGTATATTAAACCCCCCCCCCCCTCCAAGATAGAAAAAATAAGGCTTCTGAAAAGGTCTACAGCATCAGAGTGAGTAAAATTGTCTTGTGCACAGTTCATGACATCAACATTTGGGAAGTAGAGGTGATCCATTCTACAAACTGAATAAACTCTGATGCTCCACCTGTCTTTACACAACTGTTGTCTCCCACAAGTTTGGCAAGTAAAACACACATCACTGAAGCTTTCTTAAAAAACTTTCAGTAAGTCTACACAAAACAAACACATTAAAAGCATCCAACCCCTTGTTAACACAAACACTGAACACATTTACAGGAACAGATAAAAATGGTACAACAATTCTTTTGATAGCCAGGATTATAAGGGATTGGGTACCTATCTATCAATCCATCAATAGATGTATGAAAATGCTTAATTGAATTACCTACTTATTTAGACTAGGGTTATAAGGGACTGTGTACATAGAAATCCAGCTGTAATACTAATCCATTCATAGATGTATGACAATGCTTAATTAAGCTACCTTCTTATGTAAATATGTAGACTAGGGTTATAAGCTGTACTACCAACAATCCTGCACAATGACAATAGTTACACAACCTACTTATGTAGAACAGGGTTATAAGGGACTGCATACATAGAAATCTAGGAGTGCTACAATAAATACTACCTAGAAATATTCTGTCTCTAAGTAACAACTCCAATGCTGCCATAAATGTAATTTGTTTTTTTCTAAACCAGAACTCCACATGTCTTTTATTATTTGAAATATAATACCAGGCCAGAAAAAACTTACTGCTGTACAAGTTTTTGTATTTCAAGAGAGTTTAAAAAAAACAAAAAAAAAAAACAATCCAGAATGAAATCTTATTACATGTTTTACACTCATGCACATGAAATGTATGAAAATACCTCCGATGTGACAGGTATTTTCCAGTCACATGACCTGATCCATCACATCCTGGGACAGGGCAGCTTTAGATTAAGTAGTATTAGTATTCAGCAATCTATAGACAGCATTACCTAATGCTACAGCTTAATCAATATGTGGCCACTCAAGAGTATTTGCGATTACAATCTATAAATTATTTTTAAAAAAAAAACTGTCACGGTTAGTTGTGATAAAGAAATTTAGTGAATAAAAAAAAATAGAATAGGTTGATATTTTTAAAGTAATCTGGGATAGGTTATGAAAATATTTAGCAAATTTGAATATTTACAAGATTGATTCATAATTACCAACCTAAACATTTATACTATTTTTCAGAGTTTCTTCCAGGCATCTCTTCCCCCCCCGAAAAATTTTTACCGCCCCCCCGAACGAAATGAAATTTATATAATTTATATAGAAAATATATACTTTTAACAGTGTCCGCCCCCCCGAAGAAAGTTTACCGCCCCCCCCGAAGATTTCAAGTGCCCCCCCAGAGAAAAAAGTCTGGAAGAAACACTGCTATTTTTTAAAGACCCAAGCAATAGCTACAAATAAAAAGATATGAATAGATGATTTATCTTACCGTAGTGGGTCCTCAGCTTCTTTCCTTTCACCCTCTTTCATCAGTATTTTCTTTATTTTGGCTGCTCGGGGACAACCAGAGAGGCTTCGGTGTGAGGCATAGTTGCCTGTTACATGGCCAGAACCATCACAGCCTGGAGTGGGGCACCTGTTTAATACACTAGACTTCTTACCTCAACCACAACACTTACATATAACACTAGACTTTTTACCTCAACTACAACACTTACATATAACACTAGACTTTTTACCTCAACTACAACACTTACATATATAACACACTAGACTTTTTACCTCAACCACAACAAGAACATATATAACACACTAGACTTCTTACCTCAACTACAACACTTACATATATAACACACTAGACTTCTTACCTCAACCACAACACTTACATATAACACTAGACTTTTTACTTCAACCACAACACTTACATATATAACACACTAGACTTTTTACCTCAACTACAACACTTACATATATAACACACTAGACTTTTTACCTCAACTACAACACTTACATATATAACACACTAGACTTTTTACCTCAACCACAACAAGAACATATATAACACACTAGACTTCTTACCTCAACCACAACACTTACATATAACACTAGACTTTTTACCTCAACTACAACACTTACATATATAACACACTAGACTTTTTACCTCAACCACAACAAGAACATATATAACACACTAGACTTCTTACCTCAACTACAACACTTACATATATAACACACTAGGCTTCTTACCTCAACTACAACACTTACATATATAACACACTAGACTTTTTACCTCAACTACAACACTTACATATATAACACACTAGACTTTTTACCTCAACTACAACACTTACATATATAACACACTAGACTTTTTACCTCAACTACAACACTTACATATATAACACACTAGACTTTTTACCTCAACTACAACACTTACATATATAACACACTAGACTTTTTACCTCAACTACAACACTTACATATATAACACACTAGGCTTCTTACCTCAACTACAACACTTACATATATAACACACTAGGCTTCTTACCTCAACTACAACACTTACATATATAACACACTAGACTTTTTACCTCAACCACAACAAGAACATATATAACACACTAGACTTTTTACCTCAACCACAACACTTACATATATAACACACTAGACTTCTTACCTCAACCACAACACTTACATATAACACTAGACTTTTTACCTCAACTACAACACTTACATATATAACACACTAGACTTTTTACCTCAACTACAACACTTACATATATAACACACTAGACTTTTTACCTCAACCACAACACTTACATATAACACTAGACTTCTTACCTCAACCACAACACTTACATATAACACTAGACTTTTTACCTCAACTACAACACTTACATATATAACACACTAGACTTTTTACCTCAACTACAACACTTACATATATAACACACTAGACTTTTTACCTCAACCACAACAAGAACATATATAACACACTAGACTTTTTACCTCAACTACAACACTTACATATATAACACACTAGACTTCTTACCTCAACTACAACACTTACATATATAACACACTAGACTTTTTACCTCAACTACAACACTTACATATATAACACACTAGACTTTTTACCTCAACTACAACACTTACATATATAACACACTAGACTTTTTACCTCAACTACAACACTTACATATATAACACACTAGACTTCTTATCTCAACCACAACACTTACATATATAATACACTAGACTTCTTACCTCAACTACAACACTTACATATATAACACACTAGACTTTTTACCTCAACCACAACAAGAACATATATAACACACTAGACTTTTTACCTCAACTACAACACTTACATATATAACACACTAGGCTTCTTACCTCAACTACAACACTTACATATATAACACACTAGACTTTTTACCTCAACCACAACACTTACATATATAACACACTAGACTTTTTACCTCAACTACAACACTTACATATAACACTAGACTTTTTACCTCAACTACAACACTTACATATATAACACACTAGGCTTCTTACCTCAACCACAACATATATAACACAGTAGACTATTCGGTCTAAACTCAGGACTATCAGACATCCCTAAGTCCACCCAGCTCTGGGTACCTGACTCATGTTGGGGAAAGTAAAGTCAGCCGGGCATAGTGCTGACTACACCATCCCTTCATATGTTGAGATCAAGAAACATATGAACTCTTCATTATCTGCCCTATGGATCTTTAAGTCTGAAAGGGGAGCTTTACTTTTTTCGCAACACAAATTAATTTAACACACAAGACTTTTTACCTCAAGCTCAACACAAATTTACTGAATACTTTTGTTTAAACACTTTATATATTCAGGACATTCTTCTAGGTCACGGGTTCCCAACCTGGGGGTCGCGACCCCCCTGGGGGTCACGAAGGGCTTTCTGGGGGGTCGCCAACTGGTATACTAAACCTTAGTAATTTGAAACAAAACATAAATATTTAGAAGAATTTTTGAAATTCGGATTTACTAACATAACTGGAAAGGGAATAGAGAAGAAGTAAAGCGTACTGTACAAAGTTGTTCTCAGTCACGAGTTTATGAAATCTTCAAAACTAAAACGTCATATGAGACGCGTCATTCGAAACACACCAAAAAAGATATGGAGTTATTTCGTCGATATGAAGCTAGTTGCAAACGTAAGAGACTTGATCGAACAGGAAGTTTTCACCAAAGAAACACAGCATTAGTGCAAGCATTACATGAAGTTGCGACAGAAAATGCCTAGCAAAAAAAAAACACAATAGGAGAAAATCTCATCAAACGCTGCATGTTGAAGATGGTGAAGTTAATTCTTACATGTCCGTAGATGTTAAATAAAACATTTTTATTTAAATTAAGCTTTCACCATTGTTTGCTTTTCAAGTTGATAAATCAACAGACGTGAGTTCGTGTTCGCAGTTGCTGGTCTTTGTCTATATTCATTCAGATGATAGCAAAGAAGAGTTTCTCTTTTGTGAAGATAGCATGGAGAAAATAAATACGTTTTTTAAATTGGATGATTAAAATGGTTTAAAACGGCTGTGAGGGTTTTTAGGGATGGTGCACCATCTATGTTTAGGTCAAATCGGGCTTTCAGAAAGCAGAAAAGATTTAGCTCCCTATCCACTGCCCTCACCAATCGCTATCAAGACTCCATTGCTAGTACAAGTGGTAAATTATATAAAATCTGGAGCCTTCAAAGAACTGAGCAAAGACCTGAATAAAGATCACGAGGTTCTGCTCTTCTACACTACATTGCGCTGGCTGTCAAATGAATTGTTGTGAATCGTGTTTTTGAATTGAAATCTGAAATCAAATTGTTCTTGGAAATGCAAAGGAAACAAGACCTTTTGATATACTTAAAACGATATAGAGTGGTTGGAGAGAGTATCATACCTAGCAGATGTGTTCGAATATTATCCTTATGAACGAATATTATCACTTTCCATGATTATCTCGGGGCATTTTTATTAAAGCTGCAAAATCGGCGAAGAAAATAAATCTTGGAAATATTGTAAATTTGAGAAACTCTGCAGTGTGGTAGATGAATCTAATTGTGAGATAATTAAAATTTTAAAAGAAGAAATTTCTGGGCATCTTGAATCAAGTGAAAACGAACTGCAGTGCTATTTCTCTGAGCTGGAAAAAAAAAGAATCTGCATTGACGCATCATTCATTCTCTTCTTCCCTCGATGTTTCCAGCATTCACGATGAATTACAAGATGAATTCTTTGATTTGTAGAATGATTCCGCGTAAGATAAAAAACTGCACACTCAATTTTGGTGTAGTATTCACCATTCATACCCAATCGTAAAATTTATTGACTTTTCGAGAATAGATTTTCAACACTATTTTTCGATTAAAAACAAAATTAAGATAATGATAATGACATAGGTTGGCGTTAACAAAAAAAATACTTTAAAAAAAAATTAACCGCGAATGTTTAGTGAATAGTGTGCACTTTTACTCATGGTATTAAAACAGTTATTAAGAGTAGTTCATATTGAAAGTCTACTAGAAAATCTTATTTTAGTGCTTATTAATTTCCATACTAATTTCGGCTTTTTAATTCTATGGGGGTCGCGGGTCACTTAATTTTTATAAAAGGGGGTCGCCACTCCAAAAAGGTTGGGAACCACTGTTCTATGTCAAAGAATTCCAAATGAGGGGGTGGGGTCAAGAATTAAATATTGGACTTTTTTTAAATATACATCTAGGGAAAATCAACTGCTGACAAGATTTTTTTTAGCCAACTCATTACAATTGATGTAGAATCTGAAACTTATCAGCTAGCAAATTTATCAAAATGATTTGTGACACATTATGTATATAAGGACAGGTGTAAGTAATGATCCATGATCTATTTATGGTAGTCTGAATCACCTACATATGGCAAACATGATCCCAACCCCACTTTATGTCCAAGAACACTGTGTGCAATCCTGCATCATTACACTTTGTAAACAAAATAATTGGATTTGAGAATGGTTTCTTAACATTTTATTTTAAGGACAAGTAAATTATTATCTAAATCTTTGTTTAATACACATTATTAGATAAGTACAGTAGAAGTAAATGGTTGAAAAAAATAAATGAACTGAGAACCTTAGTTCTTCTAGGACTATTAAATTATTATAAAACTGACATTAATATATAAATGATAAAGATAACCCAATCAAATGCTTCACTACAAAAATTTAAAAAAGTAACAACATGTAAAGCATAAATAAAAATAAAAACGTAAAAAAAATTAACAGAAATGTTTACCTTGATTCTAATATATTGGTTGGTTGACCTGCTTGATTAGGTTGATCTGTTACCTATTTCATCCAGGTGTCATGTCAACGAGATAAAGTGTTGTTCAATCTAAGTCAATCGCTTAATATTGTGTTCTAACTAATAGTCAAGCAATTTTCACTATTTCGCTCCATGTAAAGAAATCTCTTAATTATATTAGTCTAGCTGTTACACTAAGGCCCTAAACTCTTTGAGGAAATTAATTTAATCTGGTCCTCACATTGGTAACAACCTGTGTATCAGATGCTATTTAAATATTTTTATTCTAAAGAGTTTTCGCCAGTACAGGATTTATTATATGCACTGTGAAAGGTACGATATTTTGTTCTGTATTAGCCATAACAATTATGTACTTTTAAATTGCTATGATAAAGAGTAAGCTGAAGTTAGTTACATATCCCAGACAACAACTTGTCAAGTTTTTCATTTTTGTGTCTCTACTAATGAGATTACACTTTTTAAAACAGAAATTTTGAGAGAACTTAGTCTTTTACTGGTTTTAGTACTTGAAGAGTTGGGGAATGTCTAACAAAGAGCTACCAGAAAAATGCTGACCTCAGCAAAAGAACAGATCCATGCAAAATTATTTTTTTCAAACAAAATTTGAGTAATTTAGAATGTTGAAGACTATGTGTTTCAAAATGAAAATGCAACTCAAAATAAGCCCACAACACCAATAGGTCAACAGCAAGCAGTGAAGTAAACACAAGAAAAATCCAAATAAGGCCAAATAAACTTAAAAAGAAGCAGCAGAATTGACAATAAAGAACAGCCACAAATATGACGGCAAACTCACTTTTGTTCCACCTGGTTAGCCTGTACAGTAGCTCTGTCTGCCAAAGGACAGCCTGACAGGCTACGGTGAGAAGTGTAGTTGCCAGTAACATGGCCTGAGCCATCGCACCCTGGGGTGGGACAGGTGGCTTCAGACTTCTGCCTGGAGGCTAAACGAGGTCCCATGTAATCAAACAGTTGGCTTGGAGAAGGAGACGACTTAGGACTAGCACAAGGGGAAGGGCAACGACTGGACAGTTGGCCACCGCTGATGATACTTGAATTATCAATATCTTCATCTTCATCACTGCTTATGTTTGACCTAGGGCAGGACAGCAACAAAATAGAAAGCAATGCATGCTAGTTAGAACATTCCCACAACAGTATTAGTTCAAGATTTAACTATGAACCACAATGATAAATAAAATTACAAGTACAGGCAGACTCAATCACCATCTAGCAAGACAACAAAAGGTCTATGTTAGCATATAAATATATTCAAGAAACCTTTTCAGAGAACTGAAATATAACAGACATCAATCTCACAATATACTCTGGTGGTTTTAACTACAAAGTTTGTTACTAAAAATAAAAAGCTCTTAAGGTATTTTCCATGGTTAAATAGATTATTAAAACACTTGGCACCAGATGTAGTAGCATCTCTCGTGTTATCAGTGATCCTCACTATTCAGCATGTAAGTGATAATTTAATTAGTTTCGATTAAAAAAACTTGCAGTACAATAATAAAAATAACACTTATGGTTAAAATGTTTTTTTTTTATTAAACATAGTAATTTTATTTCAATTTTCTTTTACAATTAGTAATATGTAGCAAATCTTAGTTTACGATAATTAAAATAACAAAATAAATGTAATTTTATGACTATAATGATAACATACATGTTTTAAATTTCATTTGAATTTTAAAGTAATGGAAATACATTTTTTACAATTAAGACTATCTTAGAAAAAATATCTACAATTCAGCTTTCATAGGAAAATAATTATAATTGAAAGAGTATAAAAGTTATTCAATAACCCAGTATAAGTCACAGATTATAATAAAAACAACTGTAGAACATACCTAAAATATTTTTAACAACAAATGTAATGTATACTTGAACACAAAGGGTTAAAATATATCAGATCAATGAAATTTTTTATTTTCAAAAATTAATTGTAAAAACAAAATGAACATTTCAATTTGATTCTACATTTGCAAAAATACACAAAATATTTTAGTGATATGGACAAAAAGTATTGGAGTGAA
This sequence comes from Physella acuta, assembly GCF_028476545.2. NCBI lineage: Eukaryota > Metazoa > Mollusca > Gastropoda > Physidae > Physella > Physella acuta. The sequence continues at coordinate 84,309 of NW_026732196.1, read as the reverse complement.
TGAATTATTGCTTCTCATCTTCAAAGTCTTTGGTACACTAAATTTCATTTCTATTACTTTAATAAACCAAAAAAAAAGCCTGCCTAAGTAAGATTCCATTTTATTTTTACATCTTTGCTTGCATTCTTGATATATTTTTCATTCAAGTACATAACAAATAACCAAAATAACTAAACAAAAATAATCAAATCCAACATAATATGTTAAAGATGATTAAAAGTAAATATTTTTATTTTATATCTTGAAACTTTCAAAATACAATTTTGTTTTAAATGAAAGTAGTAAAATAATACAAATTTTGTCATTAGTAAAGGTATAGCGAAGAAAAATCAATGAAGCAAACATTTAACACCCAGAGGTAGATTCATACAGGAATATTACTTTTCACATTCACTATGTATTTTAAGTATTAAGTAACTGTACTTATGAATAATATGTGAAGAAATTATTACTATCATTTTAGCAATTTTATGACTTGCACACTAAATGAAAGTAAAGGCCCAATTGCAAGCTAGTGTCTCATCAAGTTGTCTTATACTAAACAAACATGTAAAAGTAAACAACTTGATTTACATTGAAAAAATCTTAAGTTTATCAATACAGGAAATAGAAATGATCAATAATTATCATTAATAAAAGTGTACGCTGCACACTTATATATTTTAGAAAGGGAATTTTAGAATTATCCTCAAGAAAAATAAAGGTTACATTTGCATTTAAAAATCAAACAAAAGAATTCATACAGCATACAATTAATTCCTCTATAAACTGTGGTTTTTGTTATTACATTAATTTTTATCAAAGACCAAAAGGTTTTTCCTGAACAGCATTATCTGTTGTATAAATTTCATAAAAGATCAACTTCATTTGTAAATGGAGAAAATGTTAATCACTTCAAATCAATATTTCACCTTAAAATACATTTATTAAAGTTTAACAAATGGGAAAATGAACAGAAGTAAAATTTGTAAACAATTATGTAAAGTAATTTAGCTAACAAATAACAAAGATATAGCGAACCTACCCGTTCTCAGCTGCTTCAGATGGCCCTACTTTCTGTCCATTGACCGATGACAGCAACGATACACAGGATGAGGAAGATGTTGAACTTGGGCTGGAACTTCTTACAGAGCCTGCACTATCAAGTATTTTATTTCCCGTTGATCCGATTGAGTTCCTCAGCAAGTTTGGTTTGTGGCGCATATGGGGCCTGCGAGACAATATATTTGGTCTGACTGGTGCATGGCCTGACTGATGAGTAGTACTCTGAGATGGCTTTGACTTATTTGATTCACTCTGTGCACCTTCAACTGAAGTTAGTCTTATATCTAATGCGTTTCTCATTTCAAATTTTGTGCCTTCTTGGTTGTTAAAGGATATTTCAGGCCGGCTATACTTTTCCAGCTCCTTTGCTAAGTTCCCCCTGGGTGTGGGCTGTGGTGTTGATTTGATGTCCCTAGGTTCAAGCTGTTTAGTTAAAATCATTGGCCTCAAAACACGATCTGTCCCACCTGATCAATTAAATGATAAAAAGTTAAGAATAAACATAGCTAATACAGCTTGTGAGCCCCCCCCCCCCCCCCCCGCTTTAATCCTATTTACTGGAATAACATCATAATAAAAAAAAAATGCACATTTTTCCAGTCAGAATACAAAGTTTTATTAAACGACTACTTAACATTAAAATATGAAAAATTAAGTAAAAATTATCTATAGTGAATAAAAATAAATAATAAAATATAAATTTTTTAAAAAATATAGTGTAGAAATTTGAATACCAGGGAAATCTGTACCTTTAAAAAATGTACCTGGGGTAAATTCTTTAGCAGCAAGTTTGATAAGATCCTTTTCTGTGCAGGTAGCTATCATTGCTTTTGTAGGATCATCACTTTTGGGCAGAACAACCACATGCATTGCTTTGAGGAGGCAAGAAAAACAGTTCTGAATGTCAAAAATGAAGTAACGAACTATCTAGCATCTTGTTCAACAGTCTTGTAAAAAAAAACATCTTGTTGAACAGTCTTGTAAAAAAAAAAACAACCCCAGGAGCTAAAGATACATACCTTTCCCACCTTGCTGTGGTTGTGACATCAGCTTTGTCATAGCGGCAAGAGGACAACCTGATAAACTATTAGAACAATTTTACAGTTAACAAAGGTGAACAATTTAAAACAATTAGCAAACAAACTTTGAAAAGATTTAAATAAAAACATGTTTAATTCAAATTATAAAGCTTTGTAGTGTTTATGTACTCAAAAATTAAAAATGACATGATAATTATGTTTTAAAATATTAATTAGGCAAGATAAAACAAGTTTATGAAACTGTACAGGTTGCATTATTTCATAACAATCTATTGATAACATTTAAAATAAGGTTTCTGAATTTTTTTCTAAGTAATTCTACATGTATTGAAAGAGTACCAGTTACTATTTCCTACCTTCTGTGTGTACTTCTGTTGTTGTTAATATGGCCTCTACCAGAACAACCTGGGGTTGGACATCTGAAAAGTAATTAGTTAATATTTTAGACATTTAGTCAATAATCAGCAAGAATGAGAAATGCTTGAGTAAAGAACATATTTTTTTTTCTTTTGTCAAAACAGCCAAAGGAGTCTCAAAAGAGTGTTCTTTAGAATAAAAAAAATAAAATTAACCATACCTAAGGCTTTGTTCATTTCTTAGTAGGGCTGGAGATAAAAAAAAGTTTTTTTTATTTGAATGCTATCTTTTGAAAATAAGTTTTTAATGTTATGTAGAGAAATTGAACTTTTTATAAATACATAACACAGTAAAACTTAATTGAACATTAATTCCTTTTTTTCTAAAAATCAGTGACACTCTACCTAATGCTATCGACAATACACTTCTAATACAATTTTAGTTATGCTAGGCAATGTTAGGTCTGTACCCAAACCCATTCCCAGGGCACCAACCCTTTGTTATACCTCCATACCGATTACCAATGCCCCTTTTTTTTTCAAACAGGTCACTTCATCCTACACAACCTTAAATTTATTAAATGATTACATGGTATACATATGTAAATTATGGAATGTGTACTTATATCTGCACTGTGTCTCAGAAACAGGACAAACATAAAGTTGACAAGAAAATTATGGCACAAAGGCTCAGTGAAAAGAAAAAATGTAATACTTTATTTACACAATAACAAAAATAAAATTAACATTCAATAAACATAGTTACCAATCTTTTACATGAAATTCGAGGAAACAATTTTTTCCACTACTGCAACACAAAAATAAGTTACATTTCATACATTTTACTTGGCTACGCCCAAAACAACCCTCCAATTTGCAGCGCTCATCTAATCCTTTGACGCAGAAAGGGAAGTGGCCAACAGAATCATATCTGATATAAGCTGGTGGTCTTTTAGCTGCTTTTACCCTTCTTGGAGTAGAGGAATTTACAGGTATCACTACTGACTGAAAGGAGGCTTGTGAGATAAGGCATAAGTTGATCAGGGTATCTGCTACTTCATTTCTGAAGTTTAGAAAATCTAAAAACCACCTTCCTCGCCTGTTATTTATTTCTAAATCCCTGTACTCCAGCCAACTATTGGCCAGAGCAAAATCAACAAAGTGGAATATCATCCTGACTGGCCATTTCTTTGTTTTACTTCGTATCTTATACCTGGATATTAAACAGTCCATTTTGTCAACCACGCCCACATACTCTTTGTACATCTGGACACACTTTGGCATGTCATCCAAAACATAACCCTGTTTGGCATTACTCCACTTTTTGCCTTCATTGCCCACCTTGACAAAGTTAGAGGCTAATGTTACAGGACCATTGTCCAGCCATCTAAGCAAACAGACATCTCCTTCTGGTGTAACTTTACTATCCACATAGCCTGTGCCTTCCTCCTGGAGCTCCTTTTCTGTCTTAAGGTTGCATCCCATCAACCTGTTTCTTGTTATCACACCCAGGGACAGAATACCCAATGCTCTTAACTCACGAATGAGCTTGATGCTTGTAAAGTATTTTCCCAAAAAGAGCTTATAATTTTTGTAATATGGAATACTTTGCACCAGCCTTAAGACCATGGATGTCGCCAAGTGGGTTCTATCTGAGGAATCGCCCTTGTCAGCACCTTGGTAAAGTTCAAAATCAATTGCCCTTCCAGACCTTCCACAAATGAAGAAGTTTTTAATTCCTAATGGATTTAGCTTTCCTTTATCAAACTGCTTGGCCGGGATCTTTCCAGTAAATGAAATCATCTGTTCTTCAATAGCATTGAACTCCTCTCTGGGTAGCTGAAGACAACGAGCCCTTATGGCATCAATTAGTGGTTGAACTTTCCAAAATTTATTGGTAGTATTGGGTGGGGGAGCTCGCTCGGCATTGATGTGAATGTTGCTTCTTAGAAGCATGAACCGATTCACAGGCATAACATCAGCTATGGCATTAACCCGAGTAGACTTCTCCCAGTACATCCTTGTTCTAGGAAACTTTAAATTGGCCATGATAATGTTCATGCCAAAAAACTTTTGTATTTCTTTGGAATTTGTGGACAAACATTTGCCGGTTTTCATAAAGTGGTAATTGTTAGTTTGCTCTGCAAATATTTCAAATAGTTCAGATGTGAAATATTGTAAAAAATAAAGCGCTGGTGTATCAAAACCATAGCCAACATCAAAGCGGTCCAGCCATGCAGTGTTAACTGTGCCATCGGGAAAGGCTCCAATCAGTGATCTCCATTTGATTGGCGCATGATCCAAGTTTTTAGGTGCCTGACTGGCAGATGCACTACACTGTTGGTTTAGACTGAGGTCCAACTCTTCATCATTATCCTTGTTTTCTGTACATTTTTTATCAGCATTAAAACCTTCATTTTCTGAGTCCTCAGAACCTGAAGACAGCTCAATCTCTGAATCATCCAAATGCTGTAAGACATCATTCACCACCATATACTGCAAGTGTTGGGGAGCTGAAAATTAAAATATTGTGGCAATCAATAAACACAATGTAAAAATTAAAAAGAAAGTAGTAGTGAGACTAGGACAGTAGTTATAACTATTGCGCTTTAGTTTAAGGATCAAAATCAACTCAACATATTGTAAAATAGATATTTTTCATTAAATAGGGCCAATAGATGGAGGCATTGGTTTATTCAAGTTTAGAGATTAATTGCAGGTGTATTCATTATTGAAAGCATACTTTAACCATCGTCAAAGTATTTTAAAAAGTGATGATGAAACCCAGATAAAGGAAAAACACATTTACTGCAGTGAGACACGTTGTGTACTAACATGTACATAATCAATTTAAAAATTATTTTACTAAATTTATGTGCTAAAATGGGACAACATATTAAAAAAATGTATAAACATTACATAATTATTCTAAAATATTAACTTTATAATGAAATGGGACATCTTATTAAAATACTATTAATAACAACAACAAAAAATTTTAAGATAAAAATACTCACCTGTTGTTTTTTGCTTTCATTCCATTTAAAAATAGTAAAATGTGAAAATCTGAGATGAATTTTGTTGTAGTAATGATATTCGGAAAAGAAAACTTTGCATAATTAAACAATTATCTATTTTTATGAAATAACCTAATAAAAAAGCTGTGTACATAATTATGTACACACCGTGTCTAAGTCGCTTACAAGGTTAAAAGAATTCCTGTTTGGATGTAAAATATATAAGTTTATAAGGAACTTTGTACAGGCAGCGGGCACTGACAGTGAAGAGCATTACACCATTATCATCAATAGGATAAAGGTTTGTCAGCCAAAATGTAAACACACAAAAAAAAAACAACCTTTATACATACCCATTCGACCAACTGAAGGACACAAACATTCATTCCACCCCCACCCCCCCCCCCCTTACCGCTTTTTAAGAGTTTTATACAGTATTTTGTTTTAAACTGACAAGAGTCATATGTCATGGTAAAATAAAAATTTTTATACAACATTTCCATTTCACAAAGTAAAAGAATAAAAATGATAAAGAGAACAAAACTTTTTAGCCTTGTTCTTGAGAACACTTAAAAAAAAAAAGAGTTAGGACAGTCTAGTTCAGGGGGAAGTGCCCCGCCAGACAAGATTTTTGAGACACAAGCTGTTGAGCGAGCTAAAATTTGCTTTGACATATGAGCAAAATTTGAGATACACACTAACAAGTTACCTGTTAAGTGGGTTTAACAACATGGAAAAGAAACACCCTAAATATGTTGCAACTGATTTTGCATAGGAGCTTCTTCTTCTTCTTCGTTCTCAATTTTTAGTGTTGGAAGGGATCCCTTTCCAACAGAATTAAGGATACGTGTCAACTGGTTATGCGCCATTTAGGCTATTGACTCCGATTTCAGCCTGCTTTTCTTTTTGGATTTGCTTCCATAGCTTTGTCCAACCAAGAACAAACTACAAGGCAGCAGTTGTTTGATTTTGGAGTTGTCTCTCCTAGAAGAGTGGCTGTCCCCAACTAACGAGCCTCATCTGCCCGAGGGTTCGAACTTGAGACTTTTCGGTTTAGCAACCATAAGGTTTACCGACTAGATCACGCATAGGAGCTATTAAATGACACTGAAACATTTTGAAAGAGCGGAAATAACCCCACCTTGGACAGGTTTATTTTAACCGCCTATACAGAAAAGTGTGGCAGAAAAGCGAAGACCAACAAAGAGAAAAGCAGCGATGAAATTAAAGAGAAAGTGTAACACTAAATACAAGCATTTGGGTTTAATTTTTGTTGATATTCCATTAAGTTTAGGGATAAAGTGTAGCATTAAAGAGTGTAAAAAGAAAGGGAATTAAGGTGACAAAAAGAGCTTAGCTTAAACAGTGCATAAGAGAACAAATTGAAGCTCCTATGCCTATCTCCTCCATTAGGGGCTACACCACCACCAGCCTTTTCCGTAGGCTCAAGTCGGCTCACTTTCAAGATATGTTCAGTTTATTTCTTTGCATTTTCTTTTATTATGTTATTAAACAATATTTGTCATGTATAAATACACTATTATTAAAAAACATGTAATGACAATGACTGAATAGGGATTTTGGGGGCTGAAACGGATAAATGGCATTTCAATTTATTTCAATGGAGAAAACTGCTTTGAGATGCAAGCAATATTAAATTTTATAGAATGAGTTTAATTTTATCTCAAGGTACCACTGAAAATAAGAATTTAAATCTTGGTGAATTTTATACTTAGTATAAAAAAATTGTCATAAATTTCTACTTACATTCAAGCATTTCCAATGGAATTTCTGATCTTTTTGGACAACCTGAAATGCTGCAATAAAAAACCAAGTACTTGAGCGCATTCTTTAAGAAAGTGCCTATAATTATTTTTGAAGTTGGTTAATTATTTTACTAATTTCTCTCCCATTGATATATGTAATTGGTGAATTTAGAGTGCTCAATATTGCTTACCTTCTGTGATGTGTGTAAAGCCCTGTTATGTGACCAAGCCCATCACAACCAGGACATGGACATTCCTTTGCTGAAAGAAAAAAAGAGGGGATATTTATTACAAAAATGACCCTCCCTATAAAAATGTTTATAAAAAAAATAAAAAGCTAATTGAAAACAAATGCCATATTTTGGAAAGTGCATCTTTCAAATACCCCAATGGCAATCTTTTAAAAGAGAAGATGCTAAATGTAGAAATAATTTTAGAAATTACTTTTTGTTACACAGCACACCACTGTGTATACTCATAACCAAGTACACATTTTAGAATTAGAAAAATATTATTGAACAATTTAATACAATATCACTTAACACAAAACAGATATTATAAGCTAACACGTATCCAAACATGAGCTTTAAAAAAAAGAGAACTCTTTAGAGGGTCAATCAAAACTACAAGAAGGAAGTAAAAATTCTTACATCTTTTAGGGAAAATGCTCCCATCTGTGTTTGGATAAATATCATCATCATCCATGTCATCTGGGCTGTACTTTTGTAAGAGTAACTTTTTATTGCTAGCAGCTGCATCTGAAGGTTTAGTTATTGATATCAAAGATGATACTGATGCTGAGTTCAACACAGATACTGTATTAGATGTGGTAGGTGTTGTTGATGATACAGATCGTGAAACTACAGTTGGCTTGCCTGTTAGAAGTGAAACAGCTGTAACAGGGTTGCTGGTTGTAGTCTGGGTTGAGGGCTTGGATGTGAGCATTGAGATGATTTCCTTTGTTTTAGGATTAGTCAAGGTGGAATGGTACACTAACCCAGCAGGAACCTTGCTGAACATTTGTGGTTTGGATGGGTCAATAACAATGGACTTGTCAGCTTTTGGTTTTTCCTTTTCCTTCTCCTGTGTTTTCACTATTGGCAGTGAACAGATGATAGGAGCATCACTGCTTTCTGATCCCCCAGGCTGAGTGACAGTCATTTGAAAAGTAAACGAAGCAAGGTTTTTTGAATTAGAGCTCACCTTATTACTTGTTAGTTTCAGGTTGCTGGAGCTATTTGACTTGTTAAAAACAGATTTGTTAATGTTACCAATACTGAGTGGGGTGCTGTTAATGTGGATGGTGTTCAGATCAGCCTTATCTGTGGCACTAAGTTTCTTCACATTAATGACAGCTGTCTTGCCAGATGCTAGGTGGAACTTGATCTGAGACTGATCATCTGAGGATGACTGTGGGGTAGAGCCATCAGAAACATTTTCTGGAACTTCTGGCAATGGGGACTGAGAGTCATCTGCATCTAAAATTGTTAAAGGACTTTGAGATGTATTTGTTGACCTAATAATTTTTCCATGAACAAAGGAAGGACGATTCCTGTTTAAAAACTTGGCTGCAGAAGATGCTGCATACTCTTTTACCACTATTGATTTAGAAGGAAATGAATGTTTTGAGAGAATTTTATCACCTTCTTGTGCTTGAGAGGTTTCTAAATTTTCCTGGCCAGGAGATTCCATACTTTCTAATTCTGCCTCAGAACTGCAAAATTCTTCATTTCTTTCTTCAGAAATAAAAGCAGTTGAAGATTTTTGAGAGGAGCTCCACTCTGCTACAACCTCAAAATCTTCCTTCTCGTCCTTTATTTCATCAGGGGTAAACTCCATCTGTGTGGATGTAATCTCTACATCCTCATAATCGCATTCATCTTTGATCTCTTGCTTGATCTCAGTGTCAAAAATATTTTGCAAATCAGCGTTATCATTTCTTAATTCTTTTAGTTCTCCAGATTTACTTACACCATCAAGATTTTCTTCCTCTCCATTTGAGGAAAGTTCATCGCCAATGACACATGGAGTATCAATACCTGAAGAGCTATCTTTCACAGCAACTGAATTTTCTTGTGACATTTCCGTAGCACTAGCTAAAACATCTGTGTCACTCCTGCCAGGACTAACATCACTTGCCAGATTTTCAACACATGGAACTTCACTATCTTTAGCATTGTCTGAAGAGTCATTTTCATTATTTGCAGTATCATTATTACTACCAGCTTCATGACTCTGTAAGACGCTAGCATCCCTTTCAGAATCATTAAAGGTGCTGTCATTGATGGAGCTGATTTCTTTAATCTTTGGGTGTGATTCTGAATAATCTTCAGCTTCTGTCAAAATGTGTTGATGTGCTTGCTTTGGATGGTCTGTCTCAGGTTCAACTTTAACCTCACCTTCATGCATGCTACTCACAGAACTGTCTTCTACAACCATCAGCTCAGAGCATTCTTCATACTCTTCTATTTTCAACACATCTTTTAAATCACTTGAGCTTTGATCCACAACTGTTTCAGGAGATTCAATTATTTCAGTTTTAACTTTATCAACATCAAAATCAGAACAGTTTGTAGGAGAGGCGATGCCATCACTAGATAAATCAATTGTTTTTTCAACCAAAGACATCTCACAACCTTCTGTCTCTGCTTCAGTTTTGATGTCCTTCTCAGTTATGCTCACCGTTTTGTTTGAAGAATCTAATTCACAGTTTGTTTCAGCCAAATTTACATCATTATTGATTTTTTCTAAATCCAACGTAACAGTAGGTTTACTTTCATGTTCATCCTTCTCAATTCCCATTTGCCCAGTGTATTCAACTGCTTCCAGCATTTCGATTTGCCCTTTTTTTTCTGTAGCAGCATGTGATTCGTGTTCTTCTTTTCTCTTTTTTCTTTCTTGTTGGACAAGATCACACAATGCTGATGCCTGGGGTGTTCGTTTTAAAGCTTTTTGAGGCAGCTTCTGTTGTTGCCCAGATTTTCCATCAGGAGTTAAAAGTGGTTTAGGACCGCTTCTGGTGTTTCTAGTTCCTAGTAATGGTTCTGACAGTCTAGATTTATTGTCAACTGTGTCTTTTACATTGTTACTATCTTGCAAACCTGATTTACTTTCATCTGCATTTTTATCAAGTACTTGCCGAGTGGAAGATCGAGACTGTCGTGATCTCACCGGTTCATTTTTAATTGGTGTTTTATTGTCGCAGCTTTCTTCTGATTTCTGCGATACCATTTTCTGCTCTTTCTTTGTTCCAGACCTTGAAACTCTGTTAAGGCCTATCCCCTTTTCACCATCAGAGGCATCTTCGGCATGACTTTCTTGTTCAGGTAAAATTTTACTTTCTGCAGAAACTGGTTTTTTATTTTTAATGAAGGATACTGTAGGGGTAGCTGTTTTTTTCTCATTCTTAGAGGCAGGACTTTTACCCTGCTCTTGTTTGGGTGTTGATTTTGGTTCTGATTTTTTTGTAGAGACATTAGACTCTTCAGCAGTTTTCTGGGTTACGCCAGCAGCACTAATCCTGCTGCTGCTACGGTTCCTAGTGAGAGTAGATGAAGAGCTCTCTGGTACAATTGCTACTGACTGTTCAGCTGCTTTTGACTTCCTTGTTGGTGGTAGTTCAGCCTCTTCATTTGTTTTAGTTGACTTAGTACCTGAAGTATTACTGCGTAGCTTTGGTGATGAAATGTCACTGATTTTTTTCTTGTCAATTTTAGAATCTGTTGAAGCAGTCACAACTTTAGCTTTTTTCGCTGTTGCCTGAGGTTGACTTTTTTCTTGTTTAGAAGCAGGACTAACACCAGATCTACAGTGAAAAGTAAAGTCTAATTTTATAAGTACCAAAACTTAAATTTAGGCAATAAACAAAGTGTTTTACAACACAATAACAGAACAAAATAAAAGAGCTTATCAAAAACAATTTTATAAGCAATAAAAAAAAATTGCATAAAAACGTTTTAATAACAAGTTTTTATGTAATCTGTAATAATAAATAGTAGAAAATAAATGATGTTCTTTAAATATATAATTATACACTACTATAAAGAAAAACATGGGTCATTTTACTATCTGTTGAATAGCTTTACTAATATTTAGAAAGAGACCCAGGCTGTTAATAGTGCAGAATTGTTGGATAAGACTGCCTACTACTTTCAGAAAATTTTAATCAATCCATAAAAAATTAATTAGGCATCCAATTGAGTCAAATTTAATGTCAGATTACATCCTCATTGGGTCTTGACCCACATGCCAAATTTCAAAGAAATTGATTGGTTAGAAGTACCCGAAATTTTGCTCTCCGATTTCGATCTAGACAGGATTAAGACAGACAGAGGAAGCAAGTTAAATAAAAGCTTGTAAAAAAAGTTTTGTTTATCATCTAGAAACCTAAATAGGCTACATTTAAAAAAAATGTTTACCTTGACCTTCTACCAAGAACCACCTCAACATCAGACTCTTGCCCTAAGACTTGAAAAACAAAGAAAATAAAAATTAAAGCATTAAGATAAAGGAGCTTGTAACTAAGTCATCCTCTTTTAAATATTAAAAATTTTCAACGAAAATATTTATAATCTTTTCCCATTGGTGTTGAAGACACATGGGGCAGATGAGGTAAAGTTCATTTAGTACTAGTACTAAGTTAATTTTTTATTGAATTTTAAAGTTCTCTGTGTATTACATGTAGGCCTTATTTATTGTGCTTAAATTATATGAATCTGATTTTTGTTCAGAAGCAATTATTTAATGGCCAACACGCATGTATTTTAGACTAAAGTGGGGTCGGTTCTTAAATATATTTGTTGCAACATTTTTAGAGAGACCTACACATTTAAAAAAAGCTAACAAAATAAATAAATCAAGCAACTCTAAGTGTAAATTACCTCTTTTCCTAGATGGTGCCATGCTGTTAACAAACTGGAAAAAAAAAACACAACGCACTGCTTCATTTAACTATTCATAGGTTTAACAACGTAAAAATCATTCATAATGAGAACACTACTGCAGGTAAAATGCTTAGAATTAGAACATTTAAATAATTAAAAATAATATTTTTAGTAATTAACTACACACAGTGCAAATTTATAAATTCCAAAAAATGAGAACCATACCTGAAGTAAATTTAAGCTAGTACAGTTTTGGCAGTCAACTCATGAACAGTGCTTGCATATTGAGCATATCTCTTTATCCTTTACTGAGTGGTCTGAAAACGTATAATACTACAAATTAAAAAATAATAGTTACTGGAAATATAAAGTGTTAAACAATGGGATATGAGTACACTTGTGGGTGTATCGTGGTTCTTCATTTAACATTCAAAACAAATATATTCCATTTAAAAAAATACTCTAAAATAATCTTATTACTGTTTTGAATTTTTGTGCTTAATTAAGTAGTGCACAGCAAATTTTAAAATCAGCTTTCCCATTAAAACTTAAGTGAACTACAAGCCTCCAAGTTATTAATATTAAATTTCATCACTTCATTTGAGATCGACTGTAATCTGTATTTGTGATTTTTAGTAAATATACATAGGCCATCATTTTATATTTTGAATATTCTTTTAATAAGTTAGCCCATAATTAATTAATGATATATGTAATGTAATGAGTTGCATTACAATATAAATGGAAGAACCCATATTATAAAAAATAAAGACTACTAAAGACAACATTGAGCCATCTGTTCAGTTTCAAATAGGAAAATTCCACACACAAATGAATTTCCTAATTGAAAACTTAATTCATAAATTTTTCTATAACAGGGTGTCAGATAATCCATTTCAACAAAGTATCATTTTAAAATAATGAACTATGTTGGACCGGACAGCTCATAACTCTAAAGTCTTAAGATTTGATCCCAGGGCTGATAAGGCTCATAAGCTAAGGACACCAAACTGCAATATTAGAACTAAAAACCAAAGAAGACTGATTTCCTTATAGTCTCCCTTTAAAGGAGATTTTGTTAAAACTAATTGTTTTCATTCATAGCAGTTAGAACCCCCTCCCTTCTTGAGACAAAACTGGAATGAAAAAATTCTGAGGTAATTTTGAAATCAGACTACTACACTGGAAGTGACCTCAAACCTAACTGTCAAACTCCGGCTAATAGACCTGAATTAATGTTAAGAATCTTCATCTAGCTAAATATTTTAAAAGACAGGTGAATTTTCTGCCTTTTTATGCCAGGAAAAATAAATCGTGCAATTTTAGACAAAAACAAAACCACAATTTTTTCTTTATTTTAAGAAGTTTGTGTAAGACTTTACAGTATAGCTCCAATATTTTACTACTGACCAGCATGCCAAATTGCACAGGTGAGTTTTCACTGATTTTGGAGGTTGCAGTTATTAGTGATTCACTTCGAATAGCCTTAGGGTCAATAAGAGTTAGAGTGATTTTTGTTTCTGTGTAAATCAGCTGTGATTCAAATATTTATACAATTATGTAGATTTAATGTCTTTATATCCAACTGTAGCCTAAATGACTAGCTCTAGCCCTAATGCCAAACCTAATCTTTTTAAAAAATTCAACAAATCATTCATTGAGAACAGACACTTTTTAAAAAGTCAGTGAATTTGGGTATTAATTTTTGTTTCGTTTTAGAACTAGATTCTATATCTACTAACTTTGCCATAGAATATGTTAATATAAGGAATAATTTACTTTTAATTTAGGGTTAGACGGACTGAAAAATCTCAATTCAAGATCAATTACTTGATTAATTAAAAGATTTACACCTAGATCTAGATTTAATAAATTAAAATCTTAAACTTGAATAAAAATAAACTTGAATAGGCCTTACATTGTTTAAATTTGGAGAGAATGTTTACACCTGTGTCCGATAATGGAACCTTCTTTAAAAAAGAGGTGTTAGGTTACTGGTAGTTAACTAAATTCACACATGGCTGGCTAATGTCAATGCTAACCCTGTCCCTAACCCAACCCGGGTCCTACCATATGCCTAACCCTAATTTCTAACCATAAAATTAGTCGAGATTACAAATAACAATACTACTAAAAACCCAACACCCCTTTTTTAAAGGGGATTCCATTATCTGACACCGGTATCCATAATCATCCAGCATGGGCTTTAAAAAATACTATCTATTTTTTAAAATTCTATCAGTAAAGTTTTGAGTACAAATTACTAGAAAGTGGGGTTCTCATAAGTATGATCACTGAGTTTCTGTACAGTTGTGACTAGTGTACAACCAATCGATGCTTGATGAAAATAGAGGATCTAGATCTAGTAAGTTCTCTACACTTGCAATATTTATAGGCAATTCTTTAAATATGAAAGTTTTTAAAAACAATTTCTTTTAGATTTAGATCTAGAATCTATAGCCTACAGCCAGAGAGGCAAAATTGGAAAAAAAAAAACAACAGGATTTTCATCCATGTCAATAATCATAATTATTTTATTAATTAATGTGATGGAAGGGCTCTCATGAACTAAATTGTCATTAATGTCTACTGACTTAAATTAGGAAATCATTCCACTGACTTAAATTAGGAAATCTAGAGTTTAGCGGCTTAGCTGGAGTGCGTTTTATCTACTCTTCTGGGAGACGTTTGAAAAACAAGCTGCAAGCGCGGCTTGCAGTCCCCTCTCTTCCTCTCAATCACTACCACCCCCCCCCCCACCTCACATGGTACGATGAGCTGTGGTTCACACTAAATGTTTACATTTTACAACCGTAGAGCCGAGTTTGGTGAAGGCTATTAGCCATTAGGGGCAGATAATTTAGTTTGAAACGATTTTAAACTTAGAGGAGGTAAATAAGAGGAGGCTGCTTTCACGGGGGGGGGGGGCAGGGGGGGTTTAGTGTTTTAAAGCAAATTAAAATATTTTCAGTGGCAGCATTGGTACTGTCAAATTCATAAATTATGAATTACTGAAAAGTAGAAAAAACAACAACTAAATAGCGGCGTCTGATACGACGCGGGTCGGCTCGTTTAATTTATTTTAGTAGGCAATTTTAACATAAGAATTTATTTTTTAAGATGATCTTTAAAAAATGTAGAAATCTACACTCACCACAATTTTGCGGTTATGAAATCTAGAATTTATAGACCTAGATCTGACAGCCCTACGCTGGAGTGATTAGATCTACTGTTCTATCTAGATATTTAGGCTGTCTCGATCTACTTGACATTAGGTTAGATCTAGACTCTAGATCTAAGTTGACTGGCCAAAGACAAGACAGCCGAAAAGAGTGTCGTCGACTGTCGCTGATGCCGACATGTGTGACTGTTACTGAGTACGGACTGAGTAGGGAAGACCAAACCGATCACATTTACAATCGTTTATTTCTAAATCTAAGTGGCAATAACTAATTTATTGTGATGCGTATCAAACACAAATGTATAATGAAGTTACGAAGTTATATGAAACACTCTTCAGCAAAGGTAAGAGTAAAAAGTATATTTTTCTAGCAAAACTTCAAACAAAGGGTGCGGGTAACTTTTTGGTTGCCCATAATTTTGAGCCGGAAATCTTCATACGCGCAGGCGCGATAAACAAATTAAGGTGATTCCGTAATAAAAAATAAAGCGGGAGTAGGCCTAAGCTAGGCCTACCCTAAACTTTCTCGTATTAGAAATGTCGTGTATTCTTATATTATTAAGAGGTCGGGATGGTACTTTTAGCCTAAGGCGATGCAAATATTAATAGATCTATACCCACATTTTTTTGTTAAATTTAAATTCAAACCATGCAATGTATAATAACAACAGACAAACTACTAATTTAAAATGCTGTAGGCCCATACTACTAATTTATTAAAGGCTATTAAACAACATTTATATATTAAATTGAAGATTTTATGTCAATTTGGTGTAGATCTAGATCCTTGTAGTGTAGTTTTATACATCTGGTATCTAGGCACAAAGTAGCTTGATTTTTCAAGTTTTTCTAAAATTTTAAAAGGACTCCACCATAGTCAGAGTTTCTTCCAGGCATCTCTTCGGGGGGTCGAAGCCCCCCCCGAACATTTTTACCGCCAATTACCGCCCCCCCGAACGAAATGAAATTTATATAATTTATATAGAAAATATATACTTTTAACAGTGTCCGCCCCCCCGAAGAAAGTTTACCGCCCCCCCCCCGAAGATTTCAAGTGCCCCCCCCCCGGAGAAAAAAGTCTGGAAGAAACACTGACCATAGTTTAATATTTTAAATACTTAATAGTTTGTAAAAGATAAAATAGAAAACGATTTATTAGATACCATTTCAGTAGAGATGTCGACATAGTCAGCTCATGGTTAAGCTCATGGTTGCTGAACCGAAAAACCTCTGGGCAGATGAAGCTTAATTGCTGGTGACAGCAGCTCATCTAGGAGAGACAACCCCAAAGTCAAACAACTGCTGCCTTGTAGATTGTTCTTGTGTGGACCAGAGTGTCAAGAGCTATCGGAAGAATATCTTCCAACACTAGAATTAAGAACCAAGAAGAAGAAGATTTCAGTAGAATTTACACACAAAAAAAAATATCGATAAAACCCATGAACTACGATTAGGGGTGTAAATCGAAAGTTTGAGGGGGGGGGGGGTGAAAATCGAAAGTTTGAGGGGGGGGGGGGTGCAGATCGAGAGTTTGAGGGGGGGGGGGTGCAAATCTATCAGAAATCTATATACTGAAACCATTACTTAGAGATCTATATAATCTTCTATATATATATAATTCTCTTCATGGAGACCAAAGAAAACACCACGCAGCTTAGCCACCACCCTATACTATCCCCCACCTGTCAGGTGAGCTGTGGTTCACCCCGAATGTTTACAATAGTAGAGCCGGGTTAGTGACGGCTATTTGGGGCAGATAATTTAGTATTAAACGATTTGAAACGAAGGGTCATTGATCTTTTCTTTGTCTGTAAACGGCTGCTTTCACTGGGGTGGGGGGGGGGGGAGAGCGGGAGGGGGAGGGGGAGCGGGAGGGGGTAGTGTTGAATTCACAAATTATGAATTGCTGATAAGCAGAAAATAAAATCACTAGATGGCGGCGTATACTACGCCGCGGGTCAGTTCGTATATAGTATCGTCTTCCTAACTGAAAAGGTACTCAAGTTATCGGTATTTTAGAAACCGGAAATAGAGTAGAGTGCAGCTTCCGGGTATTGGGGGCCAGTGAAAATAAAAAATAATCTAAGCATGAGATCTTATATATGAAATTTTACCTACCTAAATGAAACAGTACTCAAATTATCGTGTTCTCACGGAAATAGAATGAAGTACCACTTCTGTTTACCCGAAATCGTTTTCGTATACCTAATGCCAACTCCCTTAATTCAAAACATTTAAATGAACACTAAACAATTATGAAACACTCTTCCGAGCCGTGTTACGTCATGTATGCTCCCCCTCCTTAAAACTGTAGGCTACTTTTGCTTTTCATTGTATTTTTTACATCGGCATTCTGAATATTGAAAATGGTTATAAGTAAAAAAAAATGCTAATGGAAAGTTGTTGTTTTTTTTTGACATAGGAGAAACGTTATTCATTGTCGATCATAGTGTTAGGCTAATCCTGTGTAGCACTTCTATTTTTTAGTGCTTTAACTGCGTACTTTGTCTTGATTCTGTTGGATAACGTGAAATATTTTTTGCAGATTAGCATAGCAATTATTAGAAATTTATTCAGCAATGGTGGGTAGTCCCTCCTACAAAAACCTTATAAAGTCCCATAGAAAGATTTAAAGTCGTCCATATCTAAAGACACTATTAATTATGGGAGACGGGCTCGAACTTCTTTGACGATTCGGGACTAGTGGCCAAAAGTAGGTGGATGGTGGTGGTGGGGTAATTTCAGTTTAGCCATTGAAATTGGGTAATAAATTTTTAAGAGTGATTTAATATAAAACAACAACAACTTTTAATCCATTTCAATGAATATTTTAAAAAGAAATCGCTGTATTAAAAAGCAAAAGGAGTGTGTGTGTGTGGGGGGGGGGGGGGCGTTGTCATTTTAGGCAGTTTTTTAAAAACAACGAAAAACTGTTTAGACTTTTTTCTCCGGGGGGGCACTTGAAACTTTCGGGGGGGGGGGGGGCGGTAGACTTTCTTCGGGGGGGGGGGGGCGGACACTGTTAAAAGTATATATTTTCTATATAAATTATATAAATTTCATTTCGTTCGGGGGGCGGTAAAAATTTTTCGGGGGGGGGGGCTTTGCCCCTCCGAAGAGATGCCTGGAAGAAACTCTGTTGCTAGAATTAGAATAGCTGTTGTTTCCCTGTTAAAATATTATGGTTACCCAGTGGCAAAGTTGCATGCCCCGGCTCTCAGGACGGAAACAGCTTTGTCGCCCCTCTTCCATTCACAATATTTATTATAATACACAGTAATATCAAGCTGAATATGAACGCAGAAAATTTAGATGTCCTATAGATTGCCATAGATCTTGATCTAAATCCTATTTCATAGTCATACAACGTTTATTTTAATGTTTTTTCTCGATCGGCAGACAAATCAGACTCACGGAACATCAGATAAAACGGAAGCAACTTTCATTTACACAAAATGGCAGCCTCCAGTAACAAACGTCTTGTTTATGTAGGCAAGTAGCTATTGTTTACTTCATACTTCATAATCATAGGCCTCTTGTCCTATTAATTCTTTAAAATCTACAAAATGCAGTTGAAGCATGCAAAATGTCGAATTACTTTCTTCTTATTTTATTATTAAAAGAATTTGCTTAACTAATTACTAGGCCTAATAAGTTTAACTATTGCTTCTCAACAAATCAACGGAGGCGACCAAGTCCAAGTAACTCACTGGCCTCAGTAAAGTTGAGTAAAGTTTCAGTAAAGGCCCAAAGAAAGGCCAAAACTGGCCAAAGGTATTCGAAGGGTCTATTAAATATGTTAAAAATCATGCACGGCGTATTAAAAATTAATATGGTTATAAAATCCTGTCTGTCTGTTTTTTTTTTCGGACTTTACTGAAGATTGGATGTAGGCCTATTTATTTATTTATTATTTGTCGTATTTGATGTTTTGGCGTTTTGGTAATCTATCGTTTTAGGTAGGCTATGTAAAATCGCCCGCGACTAGTAATGTGAAAAACAGGTGACTCCTTAAATTTTAATAATTATTTCACGTTTTGAGGAGGATTTATGTTTTGAAAAATACAAAAATGTTTCCCTGTTTCATTTATGTACCTGTTTTTAAACAATTGAATTAAACTTTTCAGAAGCCTAATAAATAAAACTAGCGATGTTTCCAACAGGAACAGATGCAACATTGCTCATTTACTATAGCAGCCATCTTGTTGAAGTTTTTTTTATAAACTTATAGCGCGAGATTCAGGGGAAGCCACTCTAACTTACAGATGGCAGCTTGTTTTATAGCAAATCCTGCTCGTAAACACTGCTGTTTAAAGTTAATTTCTTGCCTATATTTATATATTTAGCCATTGATTTAGGTTTATTATTCATTTATCTATAACGAGCCGACCCGCTGCGTATCATACGCCGCTATTTAGTTGGTTTTTTTTCTACTTTTCAGTAATTTATAATTTGTGAATTCGACAATACCAATGCTGCCATTGAAAATATTTGCTTAAAAACACTAACCCCCCCCCCCCCCCCCCCCCCCCCCCCCCCCCCCCCCCCCCCCCACGTGAAAGCAGCCTCCTCTTAGTTACCTCATCTAAGTTTAAAATCGTTTCAAACTCAATTATCTGCCCCTAATAGCCGTCACCAAACCCGTCTCTATGATTGTAAAATGTAAACAGAGTGAACACCGCTCACCAGATCATGTGGGGTGGGGGTGGTAGTGATAGTGATAGAGAGGAAGAGAGGGGACTGCAAAGGCGCGCTTGCAGCTTGTTTTCTAACTGATCCCAGAAGAGAATTATATATATAGATATTTAACACAAATATATCACAATATACTTCTATTAAAGCCTTGACAATGAGTTAACTTTTTCGTACATTACTAGCCGCAGGCGATTTTACGTACCTAAAACAATAGATTATCGATGTTTTTAATATTTTCGGTACCTAGGGCCTAACTAAATAAAAACTAAAAAGGTAATCTATCGCTTAAGAAGTTTTTTGTACTAAATCTAAAATTTACTCAATTTTCAATTTAAACATGACCACTGAATGATAAACATCCATATTTAATCCATTAGGCACTAATTTTGAAGTGTTTAGTTTGTTCTTAAACTAAATTAAGCCTACTTAATTTAATTTTTATTTTCACTCACTACCATGCACGACACACCTCTCCATGACAACACAACTTACGTCTGCAGCCACGGCAAAACACGAATCGGTTAGACTTTTTAATTGGCTATGCACCAGAGTTCCTCACTACTGATGAGCCAAATAGCGGTCACATGATTTTTAAATAATAAAAATAAATTGGTTGTGATATGAGAGCCGGTCTTATAGAAAAAGTGCCACAAATATTTGATTTCTTTTTACATAGACTGAAAGACTAAATAATGCTTTACTTACATGATCATTTTTGTACCTACATAGTTGATATTTTTCAATTTCTATTAATTTTAATGAAATCAACTTTTGAATTTAGCCTATATTCTCCAAACCAAATTTGAAATGCTTTTCTGGCATATATAGCCCTGCCACCTATGGTTTATTTTTATAACGCAAAAACCCCGCCATTTTGCTCGTGGTAAACATTTTAAACAGTAATTCTAAGAAGGTCTCCGGAACTAAGACGAAAAATCATTGGGAGTCATACGTCCGGTGTGTACGCAATATTCTTGTTAGCAACCGGACACGCCTCCGGGTTAGCGAGTAATACTACGCTTGCGGTACGTAAAATTGGCAGCGGCTAGTAATGTATGAAAAAGTTACCTCATTGTCAACTTTAATTAATAGAAGTATATTGTGATATATTTGTGTCAAATATTATAGATAACTTAATAATCAAAATCAATGGTTAAATATATCAATATAGCTTATAGGCCAGAGATTAACTTAAAGCAGCAGTATTTGCAAGCAAGATTTGCTATATAAACAGCAGCCATTTGTAAAATAGAGTGGCAACTTATAGTTGCAAATATTTTTGTGTGCAAAGCAATCAATGAACACTAATCAAATTTTCTAGCGATGTTAGTTAATTGAACGTTTGTTACAAATTTGGCATCCAACTGCACATTTTACCAAGTGGATAACTTATCTGGTAAACTGCAAAATAAAGTAAAAAATGAATTGTATGCATTATACTATATTTCCACTTCTCACATTTGATCAAACATCAAAAGATGTATTGACTGAAATAAAAAAAAAATTATAATCAGTTTAATTTTTTCCCTAACTGAAATATTGAATCTACATAATCTTTGCTATAATAACAATTTGTTTTATATTTATAGGCCTACTTTTTATAATAAAAGTGATTTATCATATTTCCAATTCTGTAGGCTTAGATTAACAAATAAATTTACAGTAATTATAAATACATTCCTTTAAAATGGTTCTTTCTAATGTTGTTAGTTTAATCTAAAAGGCAGCTTGAAAATAAATTGTTTGAATAACATTGCCTTTAAATAAATGAAAGTATTATTGATACTGTAAAGTTGATTGCAAATGTTCTATTTTCCTAGGAGGGTGTGCAGAGGAAGTGGATGATAAAGTTTTGCATTCAGCGTTTATACCTTTTGGCGAAATTATAGATATTCAAATGCCTTTGGATTATGAAACAGGTAGGAGTTTTATTAAAAATATTATAACTCTTAGCAAGTTAAAACCACTGCATACACATCATGATTTATTATATATTCATTACGAAAATAGCTTTCTTGAAAAACAAAATTTATATATAGGGCCTATTTAATTGAATTATTTGTTTAAAAATGTTTTTTCAGAAAAACACAGAGGATTTGGCTTTGTAGAATTTGAAACAGCTGAGGTAAGTCCTGGTATAATGACTCAAGCTACTGATACTGGTATTTACTCAGTATACATTTTTTTCGATGTCATATTGTAAGAGGCAGTCTCACACTCTGTAGCATCTCATACCAAATACATTTTTCTAACTTTACCTCGATGAGCCATGTATGACAATTAGTAGCTGTCTGGTACATTTTAATGGGAAGTAATATTTCTAAAATTTTAATTTATCTCACCTTTCAATTTTACTCCAAAATCAAGTAACACTATGTTCACTTTGCCAAACATATTTTTCCCAATCAACTTATTTGGGGGGTGTTCAGCTAGTTGCAGTGAAGTTGCCCTTTGAACCTAACAGTCCATGGGGCAGTTGAAGTAGAGTTTACCTGTTTTTGTGACCATGGCTAATGATAGGATATTGTGTTCAACACTATGCCCAGCCACCTTTACTTTCCCTAATGTGTGTGAGGTGCCAATCAGAGCTGGGTGGACTCAGGTATGTTCTACAGACTTAAACCCTAATTTGAGCTCGGGACTTCTGGGTTAGCAGTCATATGCTCAACTATTAGACCACTCCCATAACAATGACAGAGCAGCATGTTTATTCTCAACAGTTAAAAGAAAAGTGTATTTTTGCATTGTTTTCTCTGTTTATTGTTTTTTTTTAGGATGCTGCTCATGCCATCGACAATATGAATGAGTCTGAACTTTTTGGGCGCACTATCAGAGTCAATTTAGCCAAGCCAATGAAAATAAAAGAGGGAGCTTCTAAGGCAGGTAAGTGTGTATAAAACTGACTATTGCTCCTTTTGAAAAATTATCTTATGAGCACCTCATCTGGACTAAAAACAATTTATTTTTTATTTTGTTTAATTTTTTAATACATATTTTACCTATTTTAAAATATGAAAATCAACATTTAGACTGTTATTTTTAACTTAGCTACCATTAGCACAGTAACATATATTTTTAAAAAAATATTTCTACTTTGCATAAAAAAATGATCATAAAGATGTTATTTGGAAAAAAAACTTTGTTCAGGATTCATATTTTAAAACTAATTCAGCTCATTGCTGATAAGTAAGTATTTGTATCATCGTATCTTTTAAAAGGCTGTCATTATTATGAAATCAAATTTGTTTTATTATTTTATTATTTCTGTTGTGATGTAGACAGCCCCAGTAGCTGTCATGAAGCACTGTATTCCAGCTAAAAAAAATTCAACTTTTTTTTATCGTTAAGTAATTGCGAGTAATATAAGTTAAAATTTTGTGATTGACAGTCTGGGCAGATGACACGTGGCTGCAGGAACATGCAGGCGCCACACTTAAAGACAAAGAAGGAGAGGCAGCACCAAACAGTGAAGCTACAGAGGAGAGGGGGGAGAAAAGGACAGGTGAAGAAATACAGGTAATAGAGAAGTGTAGCAGACTTGACCTGCACATGTAAATCTGTTGATTATAACTGTAGACATACACATTCTGGTAGTGATATGTCGCTAAGTTGATCAAAATGAATGTTTTAAAAAAATATTTAAATGTTACTTTTTTTTAGGGATTATTGGATTACTTGTGTTGTGACTTTTTATGTCTCAATGCATTAAGATGTATCATTGTTTATCCTAGTAATCATCTTAGTTAAGAGTTTTAATATCTAGCTCTCTATTGTGCAAGTACTAAAACACATCTACACATTACAGCGCAAGTACCAATTTCCACTGTTTAAAATTGGTTATCTTATTCGTTTCTTTCACTTGATTATTCAGGAAACCTCATCACCAGCCAAGAAATCAAAATCTTCAGGAAACCCGCAGGTGTTTATGGATATTAAAATTGGCAGTAAAGATGTTGGAAGAATTATCATAGAATTGCGGGCAGACGTAGTGCCGAAAACTGCAGGTAAGATTTGTGTTTGAAGTTTTAAGAATTCATTTTGAGACAACAGTAGTTTATCATGAAGTTTACAAGGATCTAAATTGTATTGATAACCAGAAGGATGGTAAAGATATTCTTGTTTGGAATTCCATTATGTTGATTCAGCTTTAGTCTTAACAACACAGAAAACTATCCACTTTCTTGTGTGAAGTAATAGAACTGAGTAACAAAACATAGTATGTGTAATGCCAAATGAAATGCTTAAAAAACACAAAGATTTTTTATTTTAAGAATAATTGTAATATAACATACCATATAGGTATAGTGTTCTACTGGTAGAAGGGTTAAAAAACAATACATTATGGATGAGCCAAATTAATTGTTGAGTTAATGCAACACCCAGCTGAAAAGTTAAAGTGATTTTGTAATAGGAAGTTTGCAAAAATACAGAACACCAGTTGATCAACTACATTTGAGCTATTGTACTCTGCCTAAGATACAATTCTGTATATTAAACGTTGAAGTCTCAGTCTACTTTTGGATCTGTAAAAATACTTACCTGGTAATAACAATAAAAATGAAAAAAAAAACCCAGTAAAAACATTAAAATTTGTGACCATGTCAACTTAAATGTTGTTGTATATTATTTCAGAAAACTTCCGGAGTCTGTGCACTAATGAAAAAGGATTTGGATACAAAGGCTGCACCTTTCACAGAATTATTCCCCAATTTGTATCCTTAATATAATTTTGTTCATTTTACAGTGTAATTTTTTAACACTTTAAAATGTTTGATGGCATTCTTGTTTAAATGTCAAATTAAAACATGTGCAAAGGGGCATAACTGATGAAAATATAACACACCTTTATTGAAAGTAATGAAAGATACTTTTTTAAAATTTAGCAATCTTAATCTTCCTTAACTATCCACAAAGATGTGTCAAGGTGGTGATTTCACCAATCATAATGGTACAGGAGGAAAAAGCATCTATGGGCGCAAGTTTGACGATGAAAACTTCACACTCAAGCACACAGGCCCAGGTACTATTTTGTTACTGGGTTGTTTTTTTTAAAAAAAAATACTGCTCTACATCTTATTCAGTTTAGTCATTATAATCGTTATATTTATGGGCCTAGTAAGTTTGAATAAATGAAGCACTACAACAATAAAGTAAATGTAAAATTTAAAGTAATTACAAATCATAACACTTATCTAATTATGTTGATATAGTTCAAATCAGAGAAGCGAGGAAAATAAACTTTCCACCTACCTTGATAACAATCTAACAGACATTTAGTGTATAACTTGAAGTTTTTCTCAACAATTGTTTTTATTAAGTCAGTAGTCCATATTCTAAATTAAAATATCCATCAGTGTAAGAATTTAAAAGGGGGATGGGGGGGGGGGAATTTGGGGAGCTCACACAAGTGAATATTTTAAATAAAGATGTAAAGAGAGGAGTTGTGAACTGCTTGCTTTTGTAATGAACTACTGTTGTGTAATTATGTGGAAAACGTTTAATTTATAGGTACCCTCTCAATGGCAAACTCAGGACCAAACACAAATGGGTCACAGTTTTTTTTGACAACAGAGAGAACTGAATGGTAAATTAAACATGACTTATTCTTTTGTTTACAATTCTTATGTTTAGAGCTTTTAATGTCATTTGTTTTGTTCTGTTTATTGTTGAGAAATTATTAACCATGTCTTGCTAGCTAGAAAAATTTAGGAATTTGATATTTTAAATAGTTCATTTTTTAAATACTATTTATGTTAACTTTTTGTTTTATACATCAAGGTTGGATAACAAACATGTAGTTTTTGGAAAAGTTGTTGAAGGATTGGATGTTGTAAGAAAAATGGAGGTTTGTTCCCTTGAATAGGGATTTTGCATTTCAATGATTCATAAAATGTTTTTTTTTAACTCTCAACATCTTTATTAAAAATAACTTTTGTAATTTTCTGATCTGTTGTATTCTTTAATACTTAATTATAGTTTCTTTGTTTATTTCAGGCAGTGGGCAGTAAATCTGGCAAGCCTTCTCAGAAAGTTGTTATTTCTAATTGTGGAGAACTTGTTTGATTTTAAAAAAAATATTTGTTAGTTGTGTCCCTTGTATGTGTTTTAAATGATGGAACTTGTTAGGCAGTTAATTTCTTTGTTAATGTTTTCTGTAATTGATGAATGTCAACTGATGAGAATAAGCAAAAAAAAATGTAAAAAAAAATACTTGTATATACAAATATGTAAATACTACTGATGCCGAAAAATAAAAATGAAAATTGAAAAAAAAAACAACTTCAAAATGAATTTTGTTAATTTTCTTTATCAATTATTTTTTTCTGGGCAACAAACAGAAGTATTTTAATATCAAGACATCAAAGTTCAATGATTGTCACATTTACAATACATTCCACAAAATTCTACATGTGTGTTTTTACGAGTTTGGAGTTAAAAATTCTGGTCTGTTTGGATGAGTTCACCTTCACCTTAGTGTGTGAAGTGATTGTGTGGTTAGTGCTACTCCTACTACACACTACCATACATTACATTAACTAGCTGGGTAGACTCTGTGATATCTTACACTAACCAAAGAAACCAAGTCAGTCTTTTGTGTAAGTAATCAAATCTAGACTGGAGAAAACAATTCTAAACTTCAATACTGGATCATGTTGTTTATTCTTCTAAGTATGAAATGCTTCATTCTTACCATTATAAGGCCTCCGTGCATAATATTGTAACTTTCATAATAAAGTTCTATTATAATTATAAGGTGTTTCACCAACTGCCCTTGTACTCTAAGTAAAGAAATAAGTATAGCCTCCTAATTGAATACCACATGATAAACGATTACCTAGTTGCAACTTTAATTAGTTACATGAATATTTTAACAAGACGAACTAATTATTTTGACCAGCGAGTTTAAACTAAGGTGCTATATATTAGTTTCAAGCTGCCTGTGGTGTCGTTCATGAAGAGTTTTTTACTTTCAAGAACTTAAAAGTTATCCTACAATCAGGACGAGGATGCTGTTAATTTTTTAGCTATAGGAAATAGTTCACTTTGTAAATGTTTGAAAGTAAAATTCCGTTTCGAGCCTTACACTCATTAGAGGCAGGTGAAGTAGAGATAAGCTGATTTAGTTATCTCGGCAAAAAAAAAAGGTCAGTATGGTCAACATAATATCTAGTCGCCTTTACTTTCCCTAATGTGAGTCAGGTACTCATTTGAGCTGGGTGGGCTCTAGGATCCGGACTCGATACTCTAATTGTATGTACACTGGGATAAAGTGTAGAAACTCACTAACTACGCACCCAGCACCCCAATTTCACCAAATGAATATCCTAAGATAATTCTGTTAAATTGTAACTAAATGCAAATTATTGTAGTCTGAACAATTACTTGGGTGAGGTGAGGTTTTTGCCTTGGACAAGTCTAAACCTAGTCGAGCCGGATTTCCCACAATGGCGGATAGTGGGCGCGATTATATTGTAGCCCACGGCATTGTCTAAATCCGGTCTTAAGTCAATGTATACAACTCCCCCCCCCCCCCCCCCCCCCCACACACACATACTTTTTTTTACCGTGTTTAAAACAGATCAGAATTAATTTAGAAAAATATGTAGGAAGCAATGGCTAGCGTAGAAACAACCTGTAATTATTCATTATCTTCCTCAAATGTTTGATTTATACTATCTTTGTTAAATGCTCGATTTATATAGACCTACATTATCTTCTTCAATTTTTTTTATTTATATAGGTCTACATTATCTTTTGTTAAATGTTCGATTTATGTAGCCCTATATTATCTACTTCAAATGTTTGATTTATATAGGCCTACATCATCTTCTTCAAATGTTTGGTTTATAAAGGCCTACATTATCTTCGTTTAATGTTTAATTTAGGCTGCCATATAGGCCTACTTTATCTTTGTTAAATGGTCATATGAATGTTGGCCTGTATTATTTTATTAAAGCTCCTGAAGTTGTTTAAGAACAATGTTTCTTCCAGACTTTTTTCTCATGGCGGGGGGGGGGGGGGGGGGCACATGATATTTTCGGGAGGGGGGAGCATTTTCCGGGTGGGGGGGGGGGTGGGAAGTGGGGGCGGACACTAGTAAAAGTATATTTTTACTATATATATTCCATCTAGTTCGGGGGGGGGGGGGGGGGGGGGTGGGGGGCGGTAGGCTCCGCCCCCCTCCCCCCTTAAGATGCCCGGAAGAATCTCCGTTTAACAATGTTATTTTTTACGTTTACTTTTTCCTTCTTAAAACTTATTTTTAAAAATTAGTGAGCCTCCAGGTTCTCGATTTAGCCTATTTACTTAAAAAACTCAAGGGCCCTTGGTGCTCGCGGACTTTGTCCACCGTGGTTCCAATGTATTATGTGTTAAAATATAACTTTTAACACTAAACTTAAACACCTGTATTAGGTAGGTCCATATTTTGTTTGAGGAAAAAAATCAGCTGACTCGAGCATCAGTTGGCACCTATCGAGTTAACCATTCCTCAGAAGACAAGTTACGAACCACCTCGGGCAGAATTATCTGTCCTCTTGAACTCAAGCATGTACAGGTAAACATTTTTAACGTTAAATTTGAGCCTCGTATTCTCCCCACAAAAGGGGCCGCATCAATGCCCCATCCGAACATGGTCACCCTATAGAGTACGCAGAGTGATACTAAAGAACTGGTCAAGGTGATAATTTGCCTCGTCGCAAGATTAATAGACATCCGCGCGCGCTTTATGGACCGCAGGATCAATTTCCATGGAAGGGACAATAGAATTTCGTGCAGTCCAGTGGGCCTGTTTAACGCGATCACCTTCTTTGACCAACAAAACAATGCATTTATTGTCCTTAATTTCTACGGCCATTCCACCGCTAAAATGTTGTTTTTCCGCCTGCTCACCCTCGTGATAAAGGACGCGGCAGGCTAATCACGAAGTGTGTTTGGCTTGAAAAAGAGTGCTAAACGGGACCCCTGTGTAGGACCGTTTCTTGATGAACACGGGGAACTTGATATGCTGTAATTTCCTTCTGGAAGTAATTTATAGATACTTAAATGTAAAAAAGTGCTGTATAAATATGATAGAAGCTGAATAATAATAAAAAAAGACCATTATTTAGGAATTTAGGCTTTTTTTTTAGATAATTAGTTACAAATTATCACGTGATTTTTTTTGTTCGGTATTGGAGGATTGAAACTGTCCCAGCAACATTTTTTTTTCTAAATTTAGAATTAAACAACATAATTTTTCACAACCTTATAGGTTTTTGCCACTGACGATATTATTTGAATTTTTGATTAAACGATATTGCAGCGGTTCCCAGAGTTGTGCCACTGAGCCTCATTGATAAAACCACACCCCGATCCAAAACATCTCCCTCACTCGAAATACATTCATATAGGCCTATATTTTACCCAAATGTTTATTGCGTTTAGTAGTCAAAAATTTGTGAGCGAAACAAACCATAATGAAAAACAACTAATAAACGAGAACGTGTGACAATGAGAGAAGATACATTGAAAGCTCAATTTTAAGTACTTGCTTACGTATAAGAAATTACTTATTTGATATACGGAGGCCTATATATTTTATTTCCGTAGATTGTAATCCCCCCCCACACCACCCCCGGGAAGTTACGCATTCTAGTATTGAAACAGCCGAATATATTGACCAGTGGCGTAGCCAGGACCGTCTCAAAGGGGGGGGGGGGGGGGGGGGTCCAATTTTTACCCGAGGAAAAGCTTTCGATTTGCACCCCCCCCCCCCTCAGACTTTTGATTTGCACCCCCCTCAAACTTTCGATTTGCACCCCACCCCCCAAACTTTCGATTTGCACCCCCTCAAACTTTCGATTAGCACCCCCCTCATACTTTATATATATGGGGGGGGGGGGGGTTATGACCCCCCCTGCCTACGCCACTGATATTGACTCTTTGGAAGCCTATCTTTCACAACCTAACTAAACAAAATGAATTCTTCTGTTTAAAAATTAACACTTTTTTAAAACAAATGTAGCCACAATTTTCTTCTAAGTTTCGGAAAGTATAATCTACAGAAAACTATTGTAAAGAATATAGGTATCTACTATACGTAGTTCAAGTTACGTTTGGTGTAGTATTTATGGTATACTATTAACTATTTCACACACCAGTAACGATCATTGAAACTAAAACTATTTGTTAACAGCGGATCCTTGATTCATACATTTTACAAGAGAACAGTGTGGGCGCATTAAACATAATGAAATTACATTTTCCAAAGAATGTATCAGGAATAGTAAATAGATCAGTTTTACCACATTTACTGTAATACGTATTTCTTTATCATCCTTTTTAACAGGGAAACAAACTTGAATTCTTCTTTATCTTACAGTTTGTTTTGTGTTTACAAATGAGGGCATATGCCCTATAAGTTTTTGATGCCCGGATAGTGTGTGCCCATCGTTTGTTGATGACCTGCCAACAAAGAAAATCAGTGATAAGGCACCTTAGCGAGAAGTGATCTTCTTACTCTGTGTGTGTGAGAGGTGGGGGGGGGGGGGGGCAGAAACAAGGGGTGAGGGGACGAAACAAGGAGGGTGTTTAGAAAAAGGCGACCATTAACGGTTGAATGCGCCTTGAGGTGTCCTTTCGCGTGACGTAGTTATGTGCTCCAGTGCCCCCACTGTGTGCAGTACCGTGTCGCATGTCTCCAGATTCTAGGCCAGGCCTTGAAAATTTCCCCAAAAGTTTGAACAAGGCGCAGCTGGTGAGGGGAGGGGCACGAGGACATGTAGGGTAGAGGGGTTAGAAGGCAAGTTGGACTTTTAAAAAAATGAAACCTTCCACGCTTGATTTGTGACAAGAGAGCTTAACGCGGCCAAGGATACGATTTCAGCGCCAGGAGCTTAACGCGGCCAAGGATACGATTTCAGCGCCAGGCGAGGCCACTCTGTTGACAGACCTGCCCTCCTCGTTAGCCAGATCATTTTTTTTTCATCTTGCGGTTAAAAATTGTGCCAGATAAAAAAAAAGAAAAGTTGCCAAGTTAATATGATAATAATAATAATGCACAGAAGAAATTTTAAATTCTTAACTGAAATATAGATATTGTAATTAATTTCTTAGTATTTCAGCATAAAGTTATGTTTTGATTGCACCATTGAAAAATAATTCTTAACAATTATTTAAATTTATGAATATGGGCTACCAATAGTACTATAATGGTTATGTAAAACAAAGAAAGCTAAAGAAAACAACGTAAAATTGTATGCTGTCCATAAGCAGTCTTTGATGTTGACGTGTAATGTGTAGTCAAATAAGTTGATATATCCCACTCGCTCGCTCTTTTATACGATCACGCCCAGGATTCAGAATTGAGCACTCGTTCCACCATTACCGCTAGTCACCGGATTTGGTCAAGGGACAGCGTGCGGTCACCCACGTGGGAACCAAACCCGCGACCTTAGGGCTAACAATCGCTGGTTAAACCACACCGTACTCTGGGATGTTCTGCTGAGATATTTTCTGTATGATTTACTATTATCTGCGGTACAAAAAGTTAAAATTTGAACAATTTAGCAAAGAAAGTGATAATAGTTACCGTTCTTAGTGTTTATTTGCCTATAATAGGTAAGTGGTCTAGCGGCTAAAGAAAAATTAAACAAATAAACATCTCCAGTTCAATTCCTTTCTCAAGTCTGTAGGTCGTAGCTCGATTTTCCCAGCCATACAAGGTATGTTCCCTCTAAGGGTAAAAAGTTAGCGTGCAGCGTTTATTTTATGTGCGTGGTGTTTTAAACAATTTATACAAAGATATATGTATTTTACAAAATTAATGCGGCTGCGCACAGCTTAGAGGGGACATTGCTAACTAGAAAGTAAAGGCTCGGCATCAAAATGGCTTTATTACGGGTTAGATTTGTTCGTCTTGCTGAAATTAAAATGTGCTTAAATAACCAGTTTTATGGCACTTATCTGAGCTAAAGTGATGTGGCAAAGATTAGGTTAGGTTAGCAAAATATGATGTAAAAATACAGCTTTATATACCGTAATTATTAACTTGTTTGGTGGTAGGGTGTGAGTTTGTGATAAGATTCACAAACATGGGCATGGGGCCACAGCATCTGCCCTTAACAAACACCCCACAACAGTTCCCAGTTCAGACAAATAAAAATACCAACCAATCATGACTTTCGCGCTATCCAATCAGGTGCGACCGTCTTAGTCGCTGCGGCCTCGTGCCTCGGCACGTGACCACGCAGTTAAGTAATCTTTCTGTCAACTTCCCCCAAGTTATTGCCCACAACACAAACATGTAAAACTATTTAGCTACTTTTCTATTCTGCGCACAGGTTTAAAAAAAAAAAAAACTAACGGAAAACCCCAAATCTGTTTGAATGGCAGCGGTAAAAATGTGATTTTGATTAAATTCGATCGAGATAATTGACTTGGCATAATGGGGTAGGCCGAGACTGTGGGTGAAAGACCTTAGGCAAAGTGTGGTAAGAATGTGTTGGTCTTATTAAACCAACTTTAGGGGGACGGTGTATAATCTGGTTGGTTTTTATAATGAAAACCACCATCTGTTCGTGAAATTTTTGTTTCGTTTTGAAGAAGGAATTTTTTCTTCTCCTTAATTTAAATTGTTATAGCGATATAAATATTTGAAGAAAAAGATTTCTAAAATACTCTTAAATTGTATGTTGAAGTGATAAATCGAGGATATTATTTGTGTTTGTTTTGCTGAAATAACAAATGAACGACTAATCGTTTATGAAGTTCATTACAACCTTATTAATTTTGTATTCGCTGATTATTTCTTACTTTAAAGACATCTTTTAAAATTTCATACACTATAGTTAAAGAGAAAGAAATGGAGTTAGGCTTACATTTTTTAAATGTAAGGATCTTGGTTGTAGTTCTATAGACTAGCAATTGATTACAAGCGGTCACATGATAAATATAAATAAATACATATATATATATATATATATATATATATATATATATATATATATATATATATATATATATATATATATATATATATATATATATATATATATATATATATATATATATATATATACTATGTTGACACATTTTCTTTTAACGAAAGCTCTTTTTCGTATAAACGTTACAATTGTAAAAGTATTTTTATTTTAAATTAAAATAAAAGTTTTCTTCTCCAACCCTCACCCACATCTAAGTTTTGTTAGAATGTTCTCTTTTCGCTAGAATCTTGGGCAATCAGAATGGTGGAGGAACCGGACAGGGAACGTGTCGATATTACGGGAACAGCCATTTCAAAGACCTCTCGTTGGTGTCTCATTTTCAAACCCGCGCGCATGTTCAAAAGAACTTGAACTCTTAACTCTTCAAATACTGTCGTCTGCTGGCCCCAGGCGGAAGATCGTACCATTTCATTCTGTGAGCCGCCTCACAAAGAGATGTGAGTAACGCTAGACATTTGACTCACCCTCAACACTCTCCTCTTCTCGAGATCTGGGGTTCGAAACCTCGGCCCGGGGGGTAGGAACAGCTCGCGCTTCAACTACCTCGTAGGAGATTCTCCCGCGTTGCATATTAATTAGCGGTATACAAGGTGCCGGGGTCGGAAGTGGCGGGTTAACCAATAAACGTTCCATCTGCCGAATAGGCGCGAGAAGCTGGAAGCGAGGTGACCCATAGTCTCTCATTAGAGACCTTACCTAATCGGGTGAGCGACCACACCCCTTTGATTGGAAGGGGGAGCCTCGGCCGGGTTGGACGGTTCCATCTAGACCGGGATGGCCAGGTTTCATTGCGCGGAATGGCCAGGTTTCATTGCGCGTCACGGCCAACCCATCTCTGGGTTGGAGCTAATGCGGTTTCCTAAATCATTTCACGATAGCCACGGGGCGTTGAGAAGTCTGATTCAATTTCATTTCTTTCGAATCTTATTTCAATTTGCACAATCTTTTTTTTCCCCTCGACTCGACCATCTCACCCTAGGAAAAAAAAATGGGAAAATTTCCATGCGTTCTCTGTCTAGATTTAAATTCCTGGATCGCGTCTGAAATATTTAATAGGACCGAAGCTGGTAATTGCTCCCCCCACTTGTACGCTATTAATAAAATAATTTAATCCGCGGTCTATGCAAGCTTATAACATGGCGATAAGTCTTATAAAAAAGGTTTTTAATTTTATGATTTATGTATGATCGTTTCTAGGGAGACTACTGTTCGGTCTAAGTTTTAAAAAAAAATTCCTTATCAGTGTTTCTTTCAGACTTTCAGATGCCTGGAAGAAACTATATTCCTTAAGAATTGAGGATAAAACACTTTCAATGCCGTGAATCAAGTTTAATTTGTCACAATATTCTTTAATTGTTTTTAAAATTATTTTAAAACATTAAGTGTGGAAAATAAAAATAAAAACTTTTTTTTTCAACCGATTGCTCGAAGCAGTTTTTAATTAGTTCTTTAATTTCTTAACTTGTTTCTATTCTCATTTTCTCTGCAATTAGAAACACGCAAAACTTTTTACTCAAACTTGTAAAATATGTGTATGTGTGTGTACACGTTTGATAGAAGTTTTATGCCAGTAGTAATCAGAGTGTGATTTCCTTGCTTATGTTATTATACATTCCTTTTGTGGTTGAAAAATATGGCGTTATATTAATTTTAAAATATTCTTTTGTAACGTGATTGCATTTATATATATATATATATATATATATATATATATATATATATATATATATATATATATATATATATATATATATATATATATATATATATATATATATATATATATATATATATATAAACGGTATGTTTGAATAATAGTTTGCAAACCAAGAACTATTATCGCGATCTTCTACTGTGGTGAAGCATAGAGAAAGCTGCAGCCGCCAAAGAAAAGGTCTCGGCAAATCCATCACTCTAAGATGTTGATGGACTTCTCGCATTAACAATTCTCTCTCTGAAAGATACACATTTAGAAGGCATTAATGTAAGTAAAGGGAAAAAAGTTAATACGGTTATCACGTGACTGGTCTCCGTGTTTACCATCAGCATGGGTGCAAGAGTTTTAAAGGATTTTAAATTTGTTTTAATTTGTTCAGTGCAGACACAAATTTACGTTCATTCTAATTCCCGAAACAAAAGAAAATAATCCAGAATATACCCTTAAGCAAAAATACTTTAAATTAAAAGCAAAAATTAACTTAAAATACTTAAATGTATGTTTTACTTTATTTATAAAGATCACGTAGAAATAGTGCATTATTCTGTAAAAATAAAAAAAAGGATAACTTTAATTCGTACGTTATTATTACAAGATTCATTCAAAATTACTGGCGTGAATAGATTCGAGGGGAGGCTAGCAACATCCCAGTCATGCCGTCTTTGCAGACGAGAAGAATAGCTCCTTGCCAGGAGCGCTGAGAAATCCGAAGGTCCGTGCGCGATTATACATATTTATGAGACAGATTACAAGCTCGTTCGGCCCGTACCCAGAGGGCGCTCCACGAAAAGCCTCCGCCACCCTAGGATATATTTTAGGGTCTTTAGAATTTGTGTTTATTTATTTATGATAAACGAAGGATGTTATTCAATGTTGAGTTAAATTTATTTTCCTGTCTTTTTTTGTGAGTTGTTTTTTATATTTTGAAAATTGTGGATTGTAAACGAAGAAAAATAAGGAAAAGTTGTTTTATAAAATATCAGAAATTTTTACGAATAATTACCTGTAATTTATAATGAGATTAGTGAATTTTGCATTAAAAGATTATCATTCATATTAAAAACAAATCGTGCATGAGATTCTTAAAGTTTAATCCGTGTTAACTTTAGGTTTTAAAATTTCTATTCAGAAAAATATTGTGTTGTCTTTCCTTTGTTTGTAATTCGTAATAGAACAAAGGAACTCATTAGGATAATATCAACCGCCTATGGGATCTATGACACACGAAAAAAAGGTCATTTATTTATAAAGTTTGTGTTTGATAATACATTGATATCTGAGATTAACATTTCATATGTATTAAAATAGTGGAATATTATAATCGAAACGGCTGTGCTAAACAGACAGATGTAGGAATGTTGATTTCTAAACGAATCTTGTGAATGTTCTGTTTGTTTTAAACTGCTAATCAATGCAAATAATTATATACAGTTTTCTTCCCTAACTAATCTGTTAGTCAATAGTCATAATTCCGATTTAGTTCAATTTTTTAATCATCTTATGTAATAACAGCTGTGTTAGCAACTAAATTATACAATTTGTAAACATTGTTTGACCAACACTCTTGGTCTGAACCACATCGTACAGTAAATGTTTTGATTTTAATTACATGCGGACATGTTTTCGACAAGAATCGCTTTCGCTTTGTTAAACAACAGAGCAGTCATCTCGCTGTTTGGAAATTTTACGTTAGTTATTTTCTGCAGACCAACAAAACAGTAAAGTGCGCATTAATACACACCCACACAGACACACACAGACACAGACACACACAGACACAGACACAGACACACAGACACACACAAACACACACTTACACACATAAACACACAAACACACACACAAACACACACACAGACACACATACATATACCCACACATACACACAAACATAAATTTACATATATGTATATATACATATATGTATGTATGTGTGTGTTGGTATACAATTTCCATTTAGTTGAGATCCATAAATTAAAAGTGATATATTAAAAATGTGAGAAATGTCAAAACGGCCGAGTTTGAATGCCTGATCCATACATCAACACGCCCATTGATCTATCCCTGAAACACGTTCCCCCAACATCCCCGCCTATCAATCACTTCCTGTTTTCCTTTCAACCCGGGCCTGTCATGGCGAGTAATTAGTTCCTTAATTAACAGAACCAGAAGTATTAACTCTCCAAATAGTAAGATTAACGGAACAAAACTCCCAGCCACCTATCGTGGACTTATTAAATGTATAACGTCATGAAAAAAACCACGCCGCCCCTCCCCTCTTAGAGACAGCCCGTGGCTATCGTTATGGCCACCGTCATGATTGAGGGCCTGTCAGTCTACATGCACGGAAGAGGATGGTCGATCACGTGACTGGGTTGAGCTGGTTGTTTGAAGTGTGGGGTAAGCTAGAGAGGGTTGTTGCTGGTGGTGGAGGCCGCGGTGGAGCGGTGGAGTTTTCGGACGTGTGGGCAGACATGCAACGGGAGACATAAATAAAACATTTGGCAGTGTAGAACACAATCTCTTAGCCATTGGTTGTAAGCACAGAATATAGAAATATAGGCATCTAGTTTACAGCTATAGTGGGACGGCACACAGGTTCTATTTATAGGCACACTTATTAGATTTATTGGCACCCAGGTTGTATTTATAGGCACACAGGTTAGATTTATAAACACCCAGACTAGATTTATAGTTTATAGGCACCTAGGTTCGATTTATAGGCACCTAGACTAAATTTATAGAAACACAGGTCAGGTTTATAGGCGCCCAGGTTAGATTTATAGGCACCCAGCATACAATAGAGATTTGCATCCTAACATAACCTTGATGGTGTCATAGACTATCAGTAGACTATCCATAGATCTGGCGCCTGTTTGTGAATAAAGCCAGCTGGACATATGCTGACCACACAAGGCGTGTATGGTCGAGCTAAGTGAAACAGGTGAGCTCTCCACCCCCCATCCCCACCAATTTGACCCACCCCTATAGTTCTTCATCTCTTTTAGCTCGGCTGGTTCCTCTTTTTGTACATGGTCCTTATACAAAGTCATATTGGACTGTAGCAACACAATGATAATTTGAATAAGCATCAAAGATTTAGATCATCATCATTCATGTAGACCCTTATCGTCCTCCATTTTGGGCGATTCCTCCAAGTTGGGTCCATGACATCAAAGTTTTAAATACTTAACCCAAACCTAACCATTACTCTAGTAGTTAAATGATCCTTAGTCACAAAGCAAGCTATAACTCTAGAAACTGTTCTGCCTCATGTTCATCAAGGAAACACCTTTGTTTTTAAATCAGTAAGATTTTATTTATTGTTTTAAAAAAACAATTTCAACTTTGCTAAAAATTGTCGCCAATCATCCCCAGCTAACATAAAAACCCTTAACTTACGAACTGTAAAGGTGTATATTATTCTTCTCTAGCTATCAGTCTATCATCTCCATAGAAATGATAAACAAAAAATGTAATCGTAGTTGTCCGTGCATCAATTCGTCGAGTTCAAGGGAGATCACTTAAGCGAAATTTGATAGCGTTGAAGAGTTTCTCCCCTTTCGGCTGCTAAGTATCGTTCCGTCAAGGGGGTGGCCGTTGAATGACTTTGAGGGAAAGGTCACTCGTGTAGATTACATCTCTCAAAAACCTTGTCTCCCCTGAAACAAAACAGTCTTCTCGGCTGCACAACACAAACAATAGATGGCATATCGGTGAGTGGTCATATTTTTTAGGTTTTTTGGCCAAACTTAATGTAGTGGCCATAATTTATTTGGCCAATTTTTTTAGTATTTCAGTTTTGACCAACATCTTAAGTGTTGTATTTGGCTAAATTTTGTGTCGAGAATTATTGTCCAAATTTTCAATATTTCTTTTTTGACTAACATTTCCATACTTCTTTTGTGGCCAAAATGTGTGTTGTGTATTACTGGCTGAACTTTCTGGTATGTTTTCAGCAAATTCCGTATATTTTTAAAAATTATTGGCCAAATGTTCAGAAAGCTATCTCATTAGCCAAACTATCTGCAGTTTCTTTAATGCCAAAATTTATGTTATTTTGTATGATGTAACGGTTTAGTAAGTGTGAAACAAATCTTATAACTTTACACTAAATAGTTTTAAAAAATCGCAACAATTAATGTATAAAATCAGTCAATTTTATAAACTTAAAATAACGAGGCTTAAAGCATGATTGTCTTAAATCTAATATACCGTGATTTTAGTTGAATTTAGATTTCTATTTATAGAAGAAAAAAAAATCACGTGTAAATTTGATCACGTGACACAAGATATGTATTAATAGCCATGCTCGCGACCCCCGACTGGCGACTAAGTGGCGAAACCCCTGCTCGTTCACGTTCCATTTGACCAATCAAAACTCACCAATTACCCCCGCCATTATGACGTTATTACCTCGACTAACAGAGTAACATCGCAACAAGGGCACGGTAATCTGTAGCCGGCAAATAGGATTACCTCCCTTCTCTCATCTGAGCGGGCAAGGGACACAACACTGGCCCCTGCAGGGTAATTTCCCTTTGATTCCTCTAATTTGATGCCTGTTAAACAACATTCCCATAATCCATTTAGGATACACGTTAAAAAATGGTTTCCAACAAATTCCACGCCGACAAAAAGAAATGTTCCATATTTTCTCATCGATGGGTAACATTTGACAGGGGATGTAATCCTGTCGTGTCCACCCATCTAATGAATACAAACGATCATGCATTCAATCGCAAAATTGTAATTTATATCGGCGACTGCTGGTGGATAAACGAATATAAATATTTATTAACCCAGAAACACAGTTAGGTTAAGGCCCGTTCAAAAAAGTAAATTAAAAGCATATCTTGCGAGTAAGCAATATAAACAGAAAGTGATATGGGTTCTGACTGTTCTGTCTTTACTTGGACTATATTCTGTACCTTTGTCTACCCTTGGCGTTGAAATATCACTTTCTGTTTATATTGCTATTTCAGTTACAAACCCTGCTTCCAGCCCCTTCTACATATCTTGAGATTTGAGCAGTAGAGTATAATGGTTAGTAAGTCTATTTCACCCTCACACTATTGTGCTATGTAAATCTATTTCACCCTAATATCACCCATAATGTCTAGTAAATCTTTGTTGACCTTAAAATCAAAATGGCATGTACATCTATATGGCCCTTAAATTATAATCTCATGAAAGTATCTAATTCTTAAAACATAATGTCTTATACGTCTATATCTAATTGACCTCTAAATCATAAAGGCATGTAATTCTATTTGGCTTTTTAACTTGTCTACTTCGCTCTCTACTTTTATTTATTCAACTTAACTAGACGATTAATACTTATTAGATTTTACCATCTGTTATTATTCGACTTCAATTAGTCAAATGTATCACATGTCATTAAGTGTATTTTTACTATATTCCATTACCACAAAGAGTAGATTAAAAAATTAGTATCCACCACCAATTGGACAATACCAAATTCAATCCGTACTATCAACTTAATATTCTTTTGTTTAATTTGAATTAACCATTCATCTTTTTAAAAATTGTGCCCCATCTTGCACAAGTCAATATTTAAATAATAAACACATTATTCTAATTCAGTTTACGATTTTCCATATCTAATTCTCAATTGATAAGTTAGATGATCAGGTAGATAATCAACGTTATTTTGCGTTGTTTTAAATTGACAGAAATACCAGAACAATTTGCTATAGTGAAATCCAAGATAGAAAAACAACCTGAAGACTATGATAGCGAAACAACCAACCCTTATATGATACTGAAGATTATGTAAAAACAACAAATATGTATATGATACTGAAGATTATATAAAAACAACCAATAATTATATTATACTGAAGACTATGATAGAAAAACAAGCAACAATTATACGATATTGAAGACTAGGATAGAAAAATGATCAAAACAATCCAATATGTAAATCGGCTTTTACCATAACAATATTTAATCCTAATCTAATTCTATCTCCAACTGCTACACTAGGTAACACCTCAACCCTAATCCTAAGATTAACCAGTCTTCTCTGTCTTCATACAACCGAGAGACCTTCACTGGGATGAGTTTAATAAGAACGAAACAAGAGCGTCCGAGTTTTAAATATGCCTTCAACACAATGAACGAGCTTGCAAAACATGTGCAGGGTAAATAAGTCGGTGTTTGTGTGCATGCGTTTACATGTTCAAGCCGCTCTTCAGCCGCACCCCCCGGGCCACGGAGTGGGGGCTGAATATCGCACTTACCCTGGGAGAATCTTTACCGAGCTCTCTACCAGTTCCCGTGATCTCGCCCAGTTCCCGTGATCTCGCCCCATCTGAAGACCGACCAGATTGGGGCTGGCCCCTACACTGTTTTCTTAACAGGCCTACGGCGGCCATGTTGGTACCCCCGGGGCGGAGCATGAAAGAGGGGGACGCAACTCTAGCCTCAAAGTGAACCACCGAGTTCCGCCCCGAACGGAAGTCAAGATTGTTTTTTAAAACATGCAGGACAGGCGCCGGTCAGGTTTTATGAGGGGCTCGGTGCTCACGTTCTCAAGGCCGTTCTAGATCGTCGTCACGTGATATCGTTTGAGGCCGAGGATGAGTAGAAAATGTGACATAGCTTGATATCAAGGATTGTAGAGTGCTATTTTTAGACCTATTTTAAGCCCCGCCCCAAGTAAGTCTACTGCCCTCCACCCTCGAACGAACTGAAATTTACATAGAAAATATATACTTTTACAAGTGTCCGACCCCCCTGAAAATTTATTCTGCCATCCGAAAATGTCAAGCGTCCCCCATCCCCGAGAAAAAAGTCTGAAAGAAACACTGTGTGAAAATGAGACAAAAATTACCCCCTCCCCCCCCCCCCCACAACAACAACCCCACGTCTACCTTACATCACAGCTGAATCAACTTACAACAGAACTCTCATCCTTGGCCGATGACTTGCTTACATAACAGGTTTAACAACTTACAGAAGAACAGCCATCCTTGAACTACCATTTGCTTACACAACAGCTGTATCAACTAACACAAAACAATGTATTTATAAAAGAACACCCTATCCTTGGCCGACCACTTTATATACCCATCACAGTTCAATGCCCAGGCCAATTCTATTTATATACATCTACACACCGTGAATCTACTCGTAATTTTTTAAATAAATAAAATAACAAGTCATTCACATCTAAATTAAAAAAAAACAACAACCAAACTCATTAGTTAGGTAACGCTGGGTGGGTCGGTATAACAACAACAACACAACCTTTCATCTAATTGCTGGACACACGCCTCTAGCTGGTTTAAATTAGGCTGGCGTTAGGCAGCAAAGTCGGTCTCATACAGGCCTAGTATCGCATCTCCATATATGGTCATATTGATCTATCACTTCCTCTCTGACAGTGAAAACTTTAAAAAACAGAATCAAACCCGCCTACTTTATGGAAACCACGCCTACTGATGTATCGGTGACGTTTTTTCCACCCCACCCCCCTCTTACACATCCCCCCCCCCTTCCAATTTTATTAAAACCGTCCGAATGGCCTGGTTGACGTGTTTCGCCTGGGGCAAGCACCGACACACAATACCTCATTAATATTCAATGCATGACTTTTGGAGAAATAAAATAAGTTTTAAAATGGGATGCATTTGTTTCAGCGGGCCCACACCAAAACAAGCGACGCTTTGTTTTCAGAAGGGAGGTTGATTTACTCGGATATTCGAGCCCGGATTAAAAACCGTAATTAAATAATAAGAGATTGGAAGATTAATTAATAGGTTTATAAACATTGTGCGGCTGTCTGAAGAATTTTAGATTTATGTTCACTCAGAAGCAGGTATAGCTTAGCAACATATATAAAACATAAACATTTGAAATAAATTGTAAATAGGAGTCGTTTATCATGTCAGGACGTGAGATTTGTCGATATTTTTGTTGTTTTGTACGTTTAGTAGTGACGTTTAATGAGTCGAAATAAAAATATTATTTAGTAGACCAATATTGAGGTCTATTTTACAATCCTATATTACAACAACAAACTACATCGCGGAATTGCGATAAATAGACTAAATAACCCGGCATTCAGAAGTTATACAGGCAAAATAACACTGCATTCTAAAAGTTATATAAACAAAATAACACCACATTCTGAATTTAGGCAAAATATCTTAGTATTCAAATGTTATACCGACAAAAAAACACACTGTTATGTTATATAGACAAAATAACAGCATTTTGAAAGCATACCAGCAAAATAACCACGAATTCCAAATGTACAGGAGAAAAAATAACCGCGCATTATAAAGGTATATAGGCACGATAGCCCTCCCACCCTCCCCTATGTTAAAGTATTAAAAATTTGAACCATAAAGAGTCTGAACGTTCGCTCGCAAGTTTATAAACAAAATAAACGCTTTCAAATAAATTATGCGTTACATAAGCCCACAATGCTGTATGCATATCAACATAAACACCAGACAATAAGCTAATCATAACACCAGTCTCATCTGTTGTGTGTTCTTTATGTAAACATAAACGTCGCGTTAGAGAACTGTGGAGATATTGTGGATCACACACATATTCAGCCCCGCGGCCAAGCTTAATAAATAGTGCAAGATGCAAATCCTATACCAAGTGACCGGGGATTCTCACTCCCTAAACACGGGACACAGGGTCTCAGTTGTAGTGTGGACTATAGCTTGTGTTGATGGGTAGAAGTTTGA
This sequence comes from Physella acuta, assembly GCF_028476545.2. NCBI lineage: Eukaryota > Metazoa > Mollusca > Gastropoda > Physidae > Physella > Physella acuta. The sequence continues at coordinate 40,892 of NW_026732196.1, read as the reverse complement.
GAACCCATAACCCCATGTGTAAGTAAAGAGTATAAAGTGGGAATTGGATTTGCTGAAGAATGACTTTATCAAACATCTTGCATATATTGTGGATTTTTGTGATATTGAGGCAAAACAAAAATGAAATCGAACAGCTTTTTTATTTTTTGAGGCAAGTTTTATATTTTATCATCATTTCCCGTTCGTGGGCAGATGAAGTACAGTTCTGCTTCAGATGAACTAGGCATATGAAGCGATAGTGTTGGCAGCACTACAACCAGCCGCCTTTGTTTCCCTAACGTAAGTTGGGTACCCATCACGGCTGGGTGGACTCCACTGATTTTAACCCGGATTCGAACTCGAGACTCTCGGGTTAGCAGTCTAGCTCTCTACCTCTAGGCCAAGTCCCATTCGATTTTATACCCGCGTGCTATTAGTTCAACAGCTTGCAATGCGATACAAATACACTGTTGTTTTCATAGAAAAAGGAGATGAAGAGATAGCGTGGACATTTCACACAACACATCCGAACAAAAAGTCAACAAGCACAAAAAAACAACACAACATCAAATATTTCTTTAAAAATTGAAAAAAAATATTTCGCTTAAAAAAAGAAATATAGCCGACAGCTCTTTGTTGCCAGAATTTAAAGAAAAAAAGTTGATAGATCTAGCAAGCCTAGCCGATGTGGTCAAAGGCGTCCGCGTGTTTCTGTGTGGCTGCAAAGATCGCGCTGCCCGTGGCTGTGCAATGATACTCCTGCAATAGCAAGGGATAATGGATATTAAGGCCATGTCATCTAGAGAAGGCCAGGCAAAATGCCGCCATGGGGGGGGGGGGGGGGGTATAAGGGAGACAGGGACAACTGGGTTAATAATGGAAGCAGGTTGAACCAGAGGAGCAGTTAACAATGGAAGCAGTTAACAATGAGAGCAGGTTGAACCAGTGGAGCAGGTTGAACAAGAGGAGCAGTTTCCAATGGGAGCAGGTTAAAAGATTAGATATGATTAAAAAAGGGAGCAGGTTGAACGATTATATACGGATTAACAATGGTAGCAGGTCTAGAGAAGGATTCGGAGAAGGAAGGCAAATGAAATAGGGCTAATACTGAAACAAGGGCTAACAGTGAAACAAGGGCTAACAGTGAAACAATGGCTAACAGTGAAACAAGGGCTAACAGTGGATGCTTACGTTGAAGTATTAAACTGGACAGACGTATAACAGGACCAATGCGACATTTGTACTGTGGGAATATTCGATTCCTTCTCTTCCAAGACGGTATCGAAGTTATGTTTTGGTGGTATCGGTACGCTTGTACTACCTCTAACTCTGTCCATTATTATTCTAAACCCTGTAATTTACCTTTCCATAACGTTAAATATTACCTAAGCCGTAATGTTGTTCTTAATCTCTCAACCACAATTCTTTTTCTAAACCACACAATAACCTTAATAGTTAAACCGGTAGAAAGGAGTCTCATTAAAACTGATTGGTCCGCCTAGCCTTATAACAAGTCGTATTAGCCAATGTGACTAGAAGAAATAACTGTGGCTGAAAACTTAATCGCCTTGGTATTAAAGTAAAGAAAGTAGTTCTCTTTTCAAACCTGAAAGTCCATGGGGCAAATGGAGTTGAGTTCACCTGTCTCTGTTGCAGCGACCTATGAAGGGATAGTGTGGTCAGCATTGTGCCCAGCCGCTTTTACTTTCACAAACGTGATTTAGGTACCCATCACAGCTGGGTGGACTCAATGACGTTTTACTGACTTGAAACCGAATTCGAACTCGAGACTTTCAGGTAAGCAGTCCAACGCTCTACCGCAAGACCACCACGTCCCAGTCACGGTATTCAGTGCTCCACCTAGCGTCGTTTTAAAAATTAAGTTTTAATTTGAAGATAAACATTATAAAAAATATGTAATAGTTTATTTCCATAGTTACACTTTATAATATTTACATCACACCCCCTACAAGGAAATCACGATCCGATTCCGCCACAACAGAATTATCTCCCCATACAGAGAGGAGTTACTTGCCCTTGGTGGAAACCCGGTGCCCGTCATGATCGGCCACAAGAGTCTGTTGTCTGGCCAGCGACCTCCTTTGTCCGGACAGACCTCGATTTCCATAAAGATTGTTGTTGTCGTCGCCGATGGCTGTTGAAAGTGAAGTGGTCATCAAGTGGTCAGCGCTTCTGTGGGGGTGTGTGAAGAGAAATGTGGGGGGAGGGGGAAATGTATTACAGTTTGGAGGGGTGGGAGGGGCGTATCGCAGATCTGGGGTAGTTCATTAACCAGAGACTTGCGGAACTCTGTCCATAACTCCAGCGGTGACAAAGGCTCAAGAACAAACACAGACGATGCCATGCATTCTTCTCGCTTCTCCTGAAAACAATGAGATATGAAATGCCCCCTTCGACCGTCTTGGACAGCGTGAGTAGCCAGGAGAGGGTGGACAAGAGAGGTCAACCGGTACATCGCCGCTCACCCCCCGGGCACCGGTGTCCGAGGGAGGGATCGTGGGTGGAATTCTGGGGTGAGATAGGATCTCCCCCGTGACGTGACAGCACCAGCTTATGGGGCTTGTCAGTATCATCTTGGTTCCATGTTTCACCCCCGAGCTGGCAAACAGTACCGTGTTTGAAGACGATGTTCGTAGGAGTATCTCAAAGTCGGGAACATAGGGCAACATAATATAGGAGTATCTCAAAGTCAGGAACAGGGGACAACATAATATAGGAGTATCTCAAAGTCAGGAACAGAGGACAACATAATACATGGGAACCTCTGTCCTCAAAGTCGGGAACAGGGTAGAACATAATATATGGGAACCTTAAGCCAGGAACAGGGGTCAGACATAATGAAGGGGAACCTCAGTGTCAAGAATATGGACAGATATAATGTAGGGGAACCTCAGTGTCAAGAATATGGACAGATATAATGTAGGGGAACCTCAGTGTCAAGAATATGGACATATATGATGTAGGGGAACCTCAGAATCATGAACTAGGGACATAATTTTGGAGAATCTCAGTCAGGAACCAAGGAAGTACATATAACATAATGTAGGGGTAAAAGTCAAGAAAAATAAACCAACATGACTTGGGGTATCTGAGTCAGGAATAAGGAACAATCGAGTTTCCATCAGTTTGTCTTGTGACAACGAAGATGAGAGTATGTCTATGTTAGAAAGAAGAGGAAGTGCTACTGTTATTCAAAAGGTTCATAGAATCATATGCGCTGTAACAAGAGTTTGTCGAATTAAAGAAAAAAACGGTCAAACATAAAGTAAGATACACAAAGCACATTTAGAACCAGAAAACACACACACGCATCAACATTAGCTACAATAAAAAAACTGTACAATAAAACACACACGGATAAAATTGAAATATTTATAAATCGATACGACAACTTACCACATAATTGTATAACTAATTTAGACACAATGAAAAGTTGGAAAACGGTATTTTTAAAAAATGTATATTAACTTTTGGAAGTTATTTCCCATTTAGATCTTGAAACACGCAAGGGAGTCAAATTGTAACTGCATTCCGAAAAAGTGTCTAAAACATAAAATATAGAAATCGAGCAGCAACAATATTAAATACTCAGAGCACTTTAATTTTTTGGTCTTTAATGTATTTGTTAGTTCTTATTCTATCTAGAGTTTTAGAAATGTTAAAAACCCCAATTTTGTAAGAAATTTGTACGCAGATGTTGTATAGTGTTATAGGTAGGTGGTTTGTCGAAGATGTGTATGGACCATGATTATCCAAGCTGTGATTTTTAAAGTGTTTAGTATCCCATAGCATAGGTAGGATAGTCGCCATCCCAGACCATTGATCACTTCAAGTGGTGATACTATAAAAGTCTCAAATGATCAGATTATATTTTTATTTCAACTAGGAACGTTACTTTAGTTTTAGGCTTTGTAATTTGCAACTGATTTTTTTATAAACAAATAGGGCCCATATAATAAAAATAATTAATGATAGTTATATATGTATAATTATATGTATACATACAAACAAACAGCCACACACACATACACATAAATATAAATAAATAAATAAATATACATGCATAAAGGCCTATATAAATATATATATATATATATATATATATATATATATATATATATATATATATATATATATATATATATATATATATATATATATATATATATATATACACACACACATATATATATACATACATATATCACGTATATCTTAGCTATAGCTGGGTCCATCGATGTAAGACAGACATCGAATTTGATTAAAGAGGAAATCGGTTTGAAAACGACCATGTCAAAAATAGCAACCATTAAACCAGTGGTTCATATACTTAACGCGACATCCACAACCAGCGAGACTGGAGCTGATGTATAGGCCGAGCTTAGAAAATGTTTCGCCCGGGGCCCATCGCGTCGAGAGGGGGAGAGGGGGTCGCTCTCCGAAGTTGTATGAGAGATTTATAGAGCCATGGGACGGGTGCGGGGAGGGGTCGAGGGGGTTGGGGGTGAGTCTTATCGGAGTCGTTACCATCGTTTCTCCGACTCACTGAGAATAATTAAAGCCCATCCCCCGGGGGCGGGGAATAGATAACGTTTCTCTACCGTCTGGGGAGGTGGGCTCGGTCCCGATGTAACGCGATACACGGGCTGGTGTCGCCAGGGTGAGAGGAGATTACAATACAGCTGGACTTGCTGAGCAGCTTCAAGGGAGGACATACATAAATTGTATATATATATATATATATATATATATATATATATATATATATATATATATATATATATATCCTAATATATAAAAGACCATGTGCGCACTTCTCTCTCTCCGCAAGTTTTTTTTCGGCGGTGTGATCAATAAAAGGAGATCTTAAAGATACGGACTTATGTTGAAAACAATATGGTGGATGTTATAAATGTATAAACTAAATTTTATTTAAAGAAGGAAAATAAAAATTTAGGCATATTCGAATGTAGAAACACAATTTTAATTATGCAATTGTAAAAGAGTTTGTTGTTGTGAAAAGAACGCAATAAACAATGACGTCACATGCCACATGTTTAAATCTACAGGCCTATTCTTTTACATTATCACTTTAACATTCAAGTGTCAGCACATTTTTCGCTATTTGAGTGCGCATCCACACTCATGAAGCTCAACAGGTAACGTTGATTTCATGGTCTAACTTATCTCCTATGTCAATGTTTTTTTCAGAATCTATCTATGTCCAAGGAATCTGAAACGAAGGACAGACTAGTTTGAAAATTTCCAAATTTCTCGAGTTTAATACCAGTTTATTTGAGACGCAGTCTTTAAGCTACACTAAATTTAAAAAAAAATCTTTTTCGACGAGGATGGGATTCGAACCCACGCGGGCAGAGCCCAATGGATTAGCAGTCCATCGCCTTAACCTCTCGGCCACCTCGTCTACTGTTTGCTTAAGCTGAAATTTCCTAATTTCTCGAGTTTAATATCAGACAGTTTTTTTGAGACACAGTCTTTAAGCTACACTAAATTTAAAAAAAAAAAAATCTTTTTCGACGAGGATGGGATTCGAACCCACGCGGGCAGAGCCCAATGGATTAGCAGTCCATCGCCTTAACCTCTCGGCCACCTCGTCAGATATTCGCCATCTTTAAACTAAAAAAAAACAACAAACTTTGACTTTAAACAATCGTCAAAGTATCCATTGGGGATTTTTTTTGTCGGAAACCTTGTAGGGCCACCAGCCACGCCCACCTTACACACCTCCACACGGATACTACACACACTTTCTATTTTAGGTAGAATATTTCGACAGATGCACTATTTTTTTACAGGTATATTAAAGGTAATCTCTCTGCCCCCTCATCTCACATACAAACGCTTCGGATACATCAGTAATGAGGTTTCTTTTAGCTGGGTAAACATTATTTAGCTCCGTCCCAAACAGCAAAATGATATAGACATTCATTCAAGTCAAAATCCCAAACTAACTTGTTCTATAACGTTTTTTTAACAGCTGACAAAAAAATATAACTATAAATATATGAGGGGATGTAAAACTAATCGACGAGGATGGGATTCGAACCCACGCGGGCAGAGCCCAATGGATTAGCAGTCCATCGCCTTAACCTCTCGGCCACCTCGTCAGATATTCGCCATCTTTAAACTAAAAAAAAACAACAAACTTTGACTTTAAACAATCGTCAAAGTATCCATTGGGGATTTTTTTTGTCGGAAACCTTGTAGGGCCACCAGCCACGCCCACCTTACACACCTCCACACGGATACTACACACACTTTCTATTTTAGGTAGAATATTTCGACAGATGCACTATTTTTTTACAGGTATATTAAAGGTAATCTCTCTGCCCCCTCATCTCACATACAAACGCTTCGGATACATCAGTAATGAGGTTTCTTTTAGCTGGGTAAACATTATTTAGCTCCGTCCCAAACAGCAAAATGATATAGACATTCATTCAAGTCAAAATCCCAAACTAACTTGTTCTATAACGTTTTTTTTAACAGCTGACAAAAAAATATAACTATAAATATATGAGGGGATGTAAAACTAATCGACGAGGATGGGATTCGAACCCACGCGGGCAGAGCCCAATGGATTAGCAGTCCATCGCCTTAACCTCTCGGCCACCTCGTCTTCTGATTTCTAAACCTGAAATAAAAATTCAATGTTTAAAAAGTAACAGATTAACAGCAGATTAAAAAAGAACGTGCATAAAATCGATCCTGGCCTAGATTATAAATCTAAATATTCTGTTCGATCGCAGGTAAAAATCAGATGCGAATGTTGATCATTTGTATTGTGTGTTGCCATCTATGTGTAGTGTGTTCAAAAGATGGTTAGGCTATTTGGGTAGCAAGGGTTGGTTGTTATTTTTAGATAAGGCCTAGACTAAATTTAGGCTTAGGTATAGTCATGAAATGAGCCCATGTCTTTAGCTTATGAGTGTTCGAGTAATGAAGTAGTCATATGTAAGCTTTTGTTTGTATGTAAAACTAAGTGTATGACGCAAGCATTTGTAAGAGTAATTGTGTATGTCTAATTCAGTGTAAACCTTTGTAAATAGGTGACCAAGTGTAATGTAAACCTGCGAATGTAATATAAATCTATCAATGTAAAGAAATAATGTAAGCTCTAGTAAACCTACCACTGTACACGTAATTAATGTTAAATAGCGTACACGTAGGAATGTACATGTAATTATGTAATCCCAAATGAACATAGGAATGTAAATGTAGTATCAAAATCCCGGGATATATAGGCCGAGCAATGTAACCCATGTGAACTATTGAGTGTAAGTGTAAGCATGTAATGTTGTGTAGCTCCTAAATCTATGAATGTAATAATGCAATAACAAGTAAACTAATGAATGTAAGTGTAAGCATGTAATCTCGCTGGAGCCAAAAATGTAAGTGTAAGCATGTAATCTCGCTTGAACCATTACTGTAAGTGTAAGCATGTAATCTCGCTTGAACCAATACTGTAAGTGTAAGCATGTAATCTCGCTTGAACCAATAATGTAAATGTAATTATGTAATATAGCTTAAACTAATACTGTAAGTGTAAGCATGTAATCTCGCTTGAACCAATAATGTAAGTGTAATTATGTAATCTCGCTTGAACCAATAATGTAAATGTAATTATGTAATATAGCTTAAACCAACAATGTAAGTGTAAGCATGTAATCTCGATTGACCCAACAATGTAAGTGTAAGCATGTAATCTCGATTGACCCAACAATGTAAGTGTAAGCATGTAATCTCGCCTGAACCAACAATGTAAGTGTAAGCATGTAACCTCGATTAAACTAATAATGTAAGTGTAAGCATGTAATCTCGTGTGAATGGTATCCCCACCCAGACCGGCTGATGACACGCGTCTGATTGTGTGAAGCTGCGGCTATAGAATCGCCCGTGACCTTCACTGACCCCTGACCCCCCCCCCCCACCCTCACCTCTCCAGGAAAATTTGTTGGTTAATCCTTAGGGCATGTTCTTTGTTTGTCCAGTGAAACAATTGCCGACTGAGCTGGAGTTTAGCGCTCTCAAATTTAATTTAACTGGTCCTGCCCCTCCCACCCTACCCCCTTCACACCCCCACCACCCACCCACCCAAATCCGGCCATCAATATTCTGATTGAGAATTCTGATTTAAAAAAAAATCCAACATTAGCAGCATATAAAGTCAGATCGTTTTTTGATTTCTCCTGTTTTATTTTACGTTCATTTCCTTGACATAATTTGCACGATACATAAAGATTGAATCAATGAGAATAATTCAGTAACGACAGTTTTTAAAAGGAAAAAAAAACATTTTCAAAACATAAATTAGGTGGAGATAGTTGATGAACTGTATACGATACATTTTTACATTATATTCTTATTATTAACATTTTAAAAATCAAATACTATTTATGAGAGAAATTATAAATGTTTCAATGTTTAAAAATAATGCGCTTAAAAAAGACATCAGTTAATTAGTTTGAAATAAACGTAAATGCTTTTCCTTACACTAAAACAAAATAAAATTTGTAAAGTAATTCTTTAATAAAATTAACCAATTAAAAAATTGGCCACACTATCCCTTCATAAGGTGAAACATGACTGAAACGGATGAACTCTACTTCATCTGCCTCATGTGTCTTGGCACGAACGGGACAAGATGATGATCCAGATTACACCGTTCTCAATACCTCCTTATTGTTTAAATATTTTTTAATATAATAGCGATACAACGCTTAATATAGGCCTACTTCTTCTAAATCATTGATAGGCAAACAACGTTTATAGGGGAAATTTGGTAGTTAATGTCTACACTTTTGTTCAATATAATTATTATAGCCATTACCGTATTCCCCTTGTTTATCAAATATAATGGCAAACACACTGACCATTACCGTATTCCCTCTGTTTATCAGATATAATGGCGAACAATATGACCATTACCGTATTCTCCCCAACTGATATAACGGCAAACACACTGACCATTACCGTATTCCCTCTGTTTATCAAATATAATGGCGAACAATATGACCATTACCTTATTCTCTCTGATAAATGATAAACACACTGACCTTTACCGTATTCTCCCCATCAAATATAATGGTGAACAATATGACCATTACCGTATTCTCCCCATCAGATATAACGGCAAACACTATGACCATTACCGTATTCTCTCTGTTTATCTCCCACCTCTCACCTCATGCTTTCACCGACCGGTCAATCCCCGGCTAATAAACGCGCCACGTTTCATCCTCCCCCCACGGGCACACATTGCTGACACTCATCCATGCAATGAGACCCTGACCAGCGTCCGTGGTCATTATAAGACCCGCGAAACCCCCCTCCCTCCCTCCCCTCGTTACACCCCCCCCCCTCATCTTTTGATCCCTCTCAAGACAAACAGAAGTTGAAAAGAAAATATTCACCTCCCATGTCGTGCGTTACGTGCGTTCTACCCCCCCCCCCCCTCCCCCACCCCCCTCAAGAGGTGCAGGCGTCTAAACAAACCAAATTAAAATCATCATCCGAGCTCCGTTAAGTTTAAACTCCCCGAACATCAAACGACGGGTCAGCACGCCGCAGTACGCCACACAACTACTCGGACCTCTGACCAGTGGAGAAAGTGGCGCCGTCAACAAAAAAGTCTTTAGAATCAATGGGATCTCAGAGCACGGAAGATCCTCAGTAATTCGACACCTTCTGGGTTCAGTTAGCCCAGCGATTGCTTGAATGAGAAGTCCAGATTCACCCCAGGGGCCGACAGGTAGGTAATATGGTGGTAAGTGGGTCATTACCAGCACGAGGTAAGTGGACTTAAGTCACAGTTAGATCAATCATATTGTCTAGTTAGCCGCGCCTGTGGTAATTAGAAACCAAGATGGAGGTCCGCTAAGTGAAATCGCCGGGATTTTATTGGATCCTCGTCTACACCGATAAGTTATCTGCCTTTATTGACGATAACCTCGGCTCTATGTTACGTTTATGACTTCAGTTAACACCAGCTCATTAGGCTGATTGCTAAACACCAACTCACCTGACTGAAACACCAACACCTTGCTATTTTAGCTTTTCTTCATATAATTTCCAATCCTTAAATCGATTTTTAATATTTAGTTCATCTAATTTTTTAAAAATTATTTTAAAAAAAAGATATTCTTCCTTTCACGCGCACATATTCAGACGCACATATACACACACACACACACGCACACACAAAGACTACTGTTATGACTGAAAGAAAAAAAAAACAGTTTAGATAGATTTGATGCTAGCTGGTTTGTGTTAAGTTTAGATAGATTTGATGTTAACTGGTATGTGTAACGTATAGATAGATTTTATGTTAGCTGGTATGTGTAACGTATAGATAGATTTGATGCTAGCTATGTGTTAAGTTGTGATAGATTTGATGCTAGCTGGTTTGTGTTAAGGTTAGATAGATTTGATGCTAGCTGGTTTGTGTTACCTATAGATAGATTTGATGTTAGCAGGAATTTGTTGAGAAAGATTTGATGTTAGCTGGTATATGTTAAGGTAAAGATTATCCTGGTAACAACTGCAATTGTATGTGGTTAGTGTCTACACAGGGCTTTGACAATTTCACTCTTTGGTATCAAAGTAAAATTTATTTGGACAAGAAAAAGACAACTTTTAAAGAATGAAACAAATAAAATAACATACAAGATGCACCTATGTTGTATTTGACGCTGATCGAACTTTCTACCAGGCTTTCATATGGTTTCAATTTATTTGTTTATAAAACTAATCTATTAATATATACAATTCTGTTTTAATTATGAATGTTTCCTGTAAAATATTAATCAGCTACCCAGAGGCGTAGCGACCCTTCCCGGGGACAAACTTTCAACTTTCGATTTGTACCCCCCTCAAACTTTCGAGTTGCACCCTCCCCCCTTTCAAACTTTCGATTTGCACCACCCCTCAAACTTTCGATTTACACCTCATAAAAGACTTCTTAACACTCGAATTAATCACTTCATTAAGTGGAATTATCATTTTCTCTATATATTTTTCTATTTTTTTGCCTTGGTGTCACCCTCCTAAATGGTGTCACCCGATGCGGTCCGTACCCCCGCCCTCCCCTCGCTACGCCTCTGCAGCTACCTATTATAATAAAAAAAACTAAAATGCTGCATCTGCAGTCGTATAATGTAAACTTAGTCCCAGCTAGAGTTTACGAAGGACGGATCTCTCGAATGAAGTAATCCACTTATAGAAAGATTATCTTCACAGTTCTTTATCTCCTCTTCAAACCTCCACCAGTATCACACAGCAGATTTAGAGGATATTTCTTAAAGTGTAGGGTTTTATTAAAAGTCAGGTAGCTTTGGAATACTTTTTGTCAGCATCAATAGTCTAAACATAGCCTTGTATTAATCCTAGCTTATGAACGTAATGCGTGAAATTATCCCTCACCCTAACGTAAACCCTAATCCTAGCCGATACTTTAATCTTAATTCTAACCCTATCTCTGACCTTAATCCTAATCTTAATCGTGCCACCAATAAACGATACAGAAGGACAATATCGATTACAATTTTGTATTATCCTGCTTGTCATTAAAAAAAGGAAACCAATTATAAATTTATACAAAGTCTTTTTACTAAAGACAGAACAGCTTACGTAATATTGTAAATGTATACAAAGTCTTTCACTAAAGACAGAACGGGCTTACTTAAGATTGTAAAGTTATACCAAGTGCTTCACTCAGTGTTTCTTCCAGGCATCCCCCCCCCCTACTCGAGAAGAGCTTACCCCCCCCCCCTCCCCCGGACGTATTTGAATATATTTATATATGAAATATATACTTTTAACAGTGTCCGCCCACCCGGAAATTTCAGTCCGCCCCCCCCCCCCCTCCACCAGGAGAAAAACGTCTGGAAGAAACACTGGTTTCACTAAAGACAGAACAGGCTTACATAAGATTGACACAAGTTATCTGCTCCTGTTGTTGGCTGTATAAAAAAAGAATCGCCCCACAATAGGCACGTGTTTCTGCGTGCTGCCTTAATGGGCCGTAAATAGCACGATTAGTCTACAGCACGCTAAAAAATTGTAACGGCTCTGTGGGAACAAATGAACATCCCACGAAACAAATACGGGATCGGTTCAGGGTCTTAGAGGGGAGGGGGGCGGGGCGCCAACTTAACGCTTAAGACAAGCCGATTTAGTTAGCAGTGGGATTAAAAAATTAGGTCCCGGATCGCGGGATCAAGGATATTGATTTTTAATTTTTTAAACCTGGGTTTAAATAGTTAGAGTTTAATTCAACTTGAATATATTAAGGATATTAATATAAGACGAGGTGGCCGAGAGGTTAAGGCGATGGACTGCTAATCCATTGGGCTCTGCCCGCGTGGGTTCGAATCCCATCCTCGTCGAATATTTATTTTAGATTAAACTTTTTAAAAAAGATGACTGTTGAAATAAACAATACATCTAAATAAATGACCAAACTACTTAGTTAGATCTGTCGTAAATGATGCATCGCTCCCTATAGACAGAAGTATTTGTAAAGTAAAGGGCACGGGGTATTGGGAGGTGTGTAGACACAGTCAGGTGTCAACACAAATAATTCTAATGTTTTGCTTACCGCTGTTCGAAAATAGACAGTGAACAATAGCTACCTTTGTTTTCCTAATAATGAGAGACGATGTGGCCGAGAGGTTAAGGCGATGGACTGCTAATCCATTGGGCTCTGCCCGCGTGGGTTCGAATCCCATCCTCGTCGATGGTCTTAATTTTTTTCTCTTTTGCATGTCATTGTCAATCTGTTGGCTAACCGCCCGAGATAGCAGACATCCAGCGGTACAATTTACTAGGGGGGGGGGGGGTGTCATAGTTGAAACCCAAAAGTGGGAACCTACAGGTCTAGAGTCCAGGTAGAAACCCACATGTGAAAGCTAAAAGTGTGAAAAAATGGCTGAAACACTGAGTTTTCAAGTCTGCCTGGAATATTAGGGAAAGCTTGAGGCAGTACGTGAGGGATGTAAAAAATAAATATTTTTAATAAATTAAAAGTAACATAATTTAAAACACCAGGAAGACAATCTTTTTGGAAAAAAAAGGAAATATTATCATTGGCTGTTAAAAAGGTTGTATAAAAAGTAAAAAACCAATTTGATAGAAAATAACCGTCGACGAGGATGGGATTCGAACCCACGCGGGCAGAGCCCAACGGATTAGCAGTCCATCGCCTTAACCTCTCGGCCACCTCGTCTTATATAATTTATAAGCCACAGAAAAATACTATAAAAAACGAATATTTTAGCTAGATAAGTAGATCATCGTGTCAGGTATGTCTTAGTATCTACATATATAATTCTCTTCTGGGAGCCGTTAGAAAACAAGCTGCAACCTCGCCTTACAGTCCCCTCTCTTCCTCTCTATCGCTACCACCCCCCACCCCCTCACATGGTTTGGTGAGCTGTGGTTCACGCTGTTTACATTTTACAATCATAGAGACGGGTTTGGTGACGGCTATTAGGGGCAGATAATTTAGTTTAAAAGGATTTTAAATTTAGAGGAGGTAACTAAGAGGAGGCTACTTTCACGTGGGGGGGGGGGGGGGGGGGGAGGGGGGTTTAGTGTTTTAACCCTTTATTTACGGAATTATGTTCTGAATGAGATTTTTACTTAAACAATGTGTTACTATATTGCTTTTGGCACATTCAAAGCATATATCGAAGAAAATTCCGTTTCATAAATTTTTAATGGCCCAAACAGATATTGGTACTTATAAGTACCGTCAGTAAACTAGGACATTTTATTTTCAAAAACTTTTTTTTTACAAAACAGGAACAAACGATACAATTTATTAGCTAATAACATGGCAATCATTATAACAATCACTTTTTGTAAATTTCACACAAAATACAGCACAAAAGTATATTTTAAGTACGATTTTTACTGGATTTTCTATCGGAACACATCTTAGAACTCAAACACAGCAAAAGTAGTCGACATGTCATGCTCCCTCATCTTGTCTGTGGTCTTTCTAGTGTTGCAACGGTTGCCGGAATGAATATGCTTTTGCTGGAAGCTTCCAATAACTAGTACAATGAGCCGCATAAACAAACAAAAGCCTAGTCATTCAGCACACAACTACTAGAAATACTAATATAATTGTAGCCTACTATAATGTTATGACAAGTCTACACTACAGGGCAAAGTTCATAAATAGAAGTGAGCTCAATGTGTTTTGGAAGAAGAAGTGGATTACTCTTTTCTGTTTACTGATTAAAATTTACCTTATAGATCTATACTATATGCAGAAGTATGGACTATTACTAGTCTACAGGTTTACATTATGTAAATGCTAGTTGTTGTAGGCAAGACAGTTCATTGCAGTAAATATAACTAACAAATTAAATCTTACAACCTGAACTAGGCTTTGGTATACAAATGAAGTATACTAAACCTTATAAACGAGCCTGCAACTGATACTTTTATTCTTGTTATTTTTTTACTACTAGAAATGAACATGTTATTACAATATTTCTTAGGTAAACCATTTGCAAACCTTCTTATAAATGTGTAAATATCATTTTTTGAGTACATTTCGATAAGTAATTATCAAGACAATATTTATGTAACTCCACCTAACAAATCTGCAATTTTCTAAAAATCCTAAAAAAATGACCGTGTGCCCTGACGGTACTTATAAGTCCACTTGTAAACATCGATCTAATACAAAGACAATTTGATTAAAATTGTATAACTAGAAGTTAAACGCGTTTGCCTGACTATTGAAGGTGCCAATAAAAAATATTTGGGGTTGAAAACTTGAAAAATAAGGTAAAACAAAAGGAAATCAGGAACGGGTGTGAGAAATGTACAGAAAAATTGTGAACTACCGATATAGCAAGACATCGAAAAAGCGCCACACCATTAATTTTTTAAAAAACATTGATACCTCCGACTACCGGCGACTCGGGGGAGATAATACTATAAAATACATCAATAATTTTTAAAATTCGTATTTAATTTAATATAATACAGGCACTTAATTAAAGTGGTACTTATAAGTACCGTCAGTAGATAAAGGGTTAAAGAAATATTTTCAGTGTCAGCGTTGGTACTGTCGAATTCACAAATTATGAATCATTGAAAAGTAGAAAAAACAACAACTAAATAGCGGCGTATGTTATGCCGCGGGCCGGCTCGTTGTTGTAATTCACGATAATCAGCCGACATTGAGCGGGAGTCAGTATACCTGAAATTTGTCGCATACTCTTTTATAACAGTAGAGTAGGGATGTTCTTAGAACAGGATATACACTTATCAAATTTAAAGAGATTTTTATAAAACAGAAATAAGTTAAGTACCACTTCCGGTATGAAGAAAGCTAATAAAATCGTACGTGTAAGGTCAAATACGCATATAATATGTGAAACTGTGTCCACCTAACTGAAACGGTATTCGAGTCACTTTGTTTTTACAAACAGGCAGAAATAGAGTAAAATTGTTTTTTTTAAATTTGAGTTCTGAAGTGTATTGCACGCATATTTGTAAAAATCTCGATTCCTTTTTTTTTTTACTATCTCGTATATGCGACGTATAGAGAAAGTCTTGTAATCGTGCAAAAATTTAAAAAAAAAATAAAAATCGAGATTTTCACAAATCTCGACGTTTTACACCTCAATGATACGGAAAAACATAATTTTGCAATCTTGTCCGTATGTCTGTGTGCCTGTGTGTGTGTCTGTCTGTGTGTAAACACGATAACTTGAGTACCGTTACAGCTAGGCTGATGAAATTTCATATATAAGTATTTTATCAAAATCGTAGATCCGTATCAACTTTTGAGCGATTTCCGATAACCGGAAGTGGTACTTTTTGTTTTGGCGTTCGCTTGGTGCGCAATTCTTTTTTTCTACGAGATTCTATTCTATTTTTAAAAGTTTAAGTAATTAAAAATCATGTCTATATTCCGAGTTATATAAGAATATTCGAGAAAGTTTAGGGGAGATCACTCCCGGTTTATTGTGCACGATTTCAATACTTCTTTCTATTGTTCGTATGTCAGAAATGTAAAATTTAACAAAAAGGTAGACTGTAATATTTAAAAGCAATTAATCGACGAGGATGGGATTCGAACCCACGAGGGCAGAGCCCAATGGATTAGCAGTCCATCGCCTTAACCTCTCGGCCACCTCGTCTTATATTTGTGCTTTAATACTAAAATTATGTAAAATGCTTATGAACAGCCGTTAATGTATTCATTGGGAATTTTTTGTCAGCTACGCCCACATTACACACCTCCTGAGCCTCTTAGTTACTGCCCCTAATGATGCCCTTTTTTGTTGATTTATGGACCTTTAATGTGGTCCTTATCTGCCCGATTGTGTCCTTTATGTATTATATGCCCGGATTTAAATGACCTCTAATGTGCCCTTTATGTGAGCGTTACATGCCCTAATGTGTCCATCATGTATTATATGCCCCATATGTGCCCTTTATATGGCTCATATTTCTGTCCGTTATTTAACTTTCACGGGTCCCGTGTGGGTCGTTTAAAACCCAACAAAGCAAATTAACTTGTTTATGTTTTGCAAGGGCCATTCTTATTTACCAAAAAAAAAATCTCATCCATCTACTCAGTAGTCAAGTCAAATCCCGGTGTACCAAAGGTCACCCAGATCGATATCTGCATACATTAGCATATCTGTAGCACCAGCTTTCAGATGTGTCAACCTGCGACCCTGGCGTTCGATTGGTCCATTGGTTGGATGACACGGGGGCGAGATGTCCGCCCGATAACGAGAGGACTGCCGAGAGTTGAAATCTCGGGCGAGCCGCCATGTCAGTCACTATGGAAACACGGCAACACTCGGTGGGAATTCCCGCATTAGATATCAGATAACAGCACAATCAAGAAAATATCAGAAACAAGTACCATCCCTAAAAATCACAAATTATTATAGTAAGTATAAAACACAGCACAGTACAGGTACAACAAAAAAGTTGTTACAAGACGTTCTCAAACAGAGGTACACACTCAGACACACAGACATACAGACACACACACACGCACGCACGCACACACACACACACACACACTAATACCGATTAAAATAAGTACTTTACAACAAGAACCAAAACAGTACCACAAAACAGCAATCTAACTAAACCGAGATAGAAATATAATCAGACATTTATCATACTCTGCTGCAAATCAACAATTCATAATTTAGATCTCCAGTGATATTTGATTAAATCAATACTACCTTCTCCTTCTGTCTGCAAAATTTCCCACTGTCTTTAATCGTTTAAACTTCAATAAACGACGATACCTATCTTGTCAGCTAGTACAGGTGAAGTGGAGTTCATCGAGTTGTTTTTCGGAGGCAAGTACATTGCCGAACTCATGCCGAGTACCCATTTAAACTGGATGAATTCGTGTCATTGAAACAAAAGCTAAATTTTCTCCAATACGCTGAGTCTACCTTGTGTATGTGTACTACGGCTTTTCACGAAGATGAGTCCTTATCGCTAATGAGAAGAGCCTCAAAGTTCCGCAGTGTACGCTACACTTGTCTAGACGCGTTTTACAAACTGATTTTACATTATTCATAACAAAACTTCTGTTTAAAATAACACTAGCTTCAATCATACAATCAGAAAGGAAAATTATAAACATACAAATGTAAACAATCACAAATTTTTAACAGATTTCTGCCGTATAGAAACTTCGATTCAGTTTCTGCGTAAGAGTTTACAATTTTTTTTTCAAATGAAATTTTTTCCCCACATAAACATGCCCCAGGCACCGAAAGAAAAAGTTGCTTGCAATCAATCATACATAATCTTGTTATTTACGGTAAATACGGTAAAATGTTGTCCTAATTTGGCCCCCCGGCTATCACCATAAATTCGCTGTCACCAAACTATTTTAAGTGGAAGTCAAATCGTCTTCCACTCTATCAATACTTGTTGAAAAGTTGAAACCTTCTGAATGTTAAGTAATTTGTCTTGAATATTATTCGCTGTTTGAATAGGTGGTTCAGGCCGGTAGATATATATATATATATATATATATATATATATATATATATATATATATATATATATATATATATATATATATATATATATATATATATATATATATATATATATATATATATATATGTAACGAGCGAACAGTTACCCTGCTCGCAACGCCACATGTTACGAGATTATTTGCCTGTAGTGCCAAATGTAACGAGTTTAACCACTCATTCTACACAACATCGACCACAGTAGAAATACTCGAAGATGCAGGTTCGCTATTGATCCTTTTATTACATGAATCAAGAAATGCTTCAAAATAACACAATGAATCAACAGGAATGCTTCACAATAATAGTCTGAATCAACTGACCCCTAACAGTCCTCACTAGGCTTCATATAACTGAATCCACATGTCTATCGTCCTTCTTAACCCAAGACGGCTAACCCGTTCTATAACCAACTGTCACACAGACTGACTGATCTAAAGCGAGCGATCGAAAGAGAGCGAGCTCCGCCGTCCCCTCCTATTTATCCCTTGTATTCGTACTCGTATTCGTACTTGTATTCATCCGTAATCGATATTTGTAATCGATGTCTCCGACTACTAGTTGCGCAGTTCTAACGTACAGCCCGATTAATAAAACATCTGCATCCTATCACTCAAAGTTGACAGGCCGTCTGAATCCCCTCGTACCGTTTCCCAAAATAGCACGCGTTGGCTTTGAGATTGTTATCAGTCCGATTTAATAAGCCACCTGCTATCAGTTGCATCAGACTGTAATACTGCGTCGCGGCTTATCGTTCGTTATCAGTTGCATCAGATTGTAACTAGTAGTTAGGCCTACCCTAGTTACATCCACCCCTGCCTTTTTTTGTGTGTTTTCAACCACAAACAACGCTTGGCAGGTGCATTCCTCCAAAGTCAATCGCACCATCGTAAAAAAATTTTATTGTTCCACTCACTGTCCACGTCGTCCCATTCGTATACGATTGACAGTTATACCTATTTCACATCTCAACTGTGTCTACATCATCTTCCTGAGACACAAAACAGTTCTAGAATTCACATCCACCCTTTCCATTTGGTGCCTTCACCAGTTCACTTTTATAGCTTTTTGAACAGTCTGTTCTCATACCAGCGCGACCATGAAAGAATTGATGGTTGCTGACAAAAAATTTCGTCTTCCTTCTGTTCCTCAAACTTCTCCGCGGACCACTTATCTGATGGTCTACTGTCTCTCTGCTTCTGGGAGGAACGGGATCCTCTTTGTTGCCGTTATCCTCCACTTGTGTATCGCTGTTGTTCTGTTGATGGTGATATGGTTCCGGGATGGGTATGTGAATTTCCGTTGTAACTTCCGGTTCCCTAATTGTCTTAGGTTTCTCTGTGTGTAACTGCTCTTCTTGCCTATTCCAATATTTCTTTAATTGAGCAATGTTCGCCCACCGATCCGGTTTGGCGTGATCGATGGGTCTTATCTTAAAGGGGCCACCTGCTACTTTAGGCATCTCCACGACTTGCCATATCTCCTGTCCCCAGAGGTCGTGGATCTTATTTCTGCCTAACGGGTGGCTACGCAGTAATACCCTGTCGTTCAGTTTGAGTGGCGGGTCCTTTGTCTGTACCGGCGGTTCCCTTCGCCGAGATTCATGTTCTAGTCTTTCCTGTACTACCCTGTACATTTCTCTAATTCTTCTCATATGTTCATTCACATATTCCAGTGCGGTGTATGAGCCAGTCATACTCTCCCTTTTTCCTAGGAACAAATCAAGAGGGAGTCGAGCCTCCCGTCCGAACAGCAACATGTGTGGCGCAAAGCCCGTTGTGGCATGGGGTGTGCAGTTGTATAGATATACCAACTCTGGGAGAAAATCAGGCCATCGTTTTTTCTGTTCAGGTTCTAGGGTACGCAGCAAATCATGCATGCTGCGGTTGAACCGCTCACACTGTCCGTTTCCTTTCGGATTAAATGTGGTTGTTCTAGATTTGTTGATCCCGTAGTGGCTGCACAGTTGGTTGATTACTTCTGACTCGAAGGCCCTTCCTTGGTCAGAGTGTAATTGTCTTGGTATGCCATATTTGATGAACCAATGTTCTATTAATACCTTTGCCACTGTTTTGGCAGTCTGATCTCGTGTGGGCACCGCCACCGTCCATTTGGTGAATACATCAGTCATTACCAACACATGTTCCGTCCCATCCGATGATTGCTCCAACGACGTAAAGTCCATAGCCACAATCTCTAGTGGTTTTGTCGCTAGTAGGTGTCCTGATGGCTGTCTCATTTTGACAACTGGCATTTTCGCATGCTGACACCTCACACAAGCCTCACAATGGCGTTTGACCTCCATTTCCATATTGGGCCAGTAACACCTCCGTCGTAATATTTTGTGCGTCCTGTCCTGACCCTGGTGTCCTGCCCTGTCATGTGCCAACCTTAGCACTTCTTCTCGTAACTGTCCAGGCACCACCACCTGGTGTATTGTCCCATCAATTTGGTCATGAATTCTCCGCATGAGAACACCATCCTCTATACTGAGACGGTCCCACTGACTCAGTATTTTCTTTGTTTCTCGACCAAATTGTTCTCTTTCCCTTCTTCCTGGGAATTTTTGTTCCTGGACGTATTTCAATAGCGGTTGTAAGCCACTATCCGTTCTCTGAGTATCTCTTATCTTTTGGTGATTAAGGCCGTTAAAATCACTAATGTCCATATGTCCGGGCTCTGTGGATATGTGCTCCACCCCGGTCTGCCCGTTTTGCCTCAGTTGTACCCCATGAGGGATATCTGTTGACGCTCTGACCTCACATATTCCTGTCAGTGTTTCTTCCTCATCGCCCGGTCTCTCGTAAGGATTCCTTGATAAAGCGTCCGCATTGCCATTGGACCGCCCCGGGCGATATTTTATCTCCAGGTCAAAGAGTGCCAATTCTGCTGCCCATCGCTGTTCGATGGATCCCAACTTTGCTGTCTTTAGGTGACTCAAGGGGTTATTGTCAGTGTATACCACACATTTAGCACCTAATAGATAGTCCCTGAATTTTTCCGTCACAGCCCATTTTAATGTCAAAAGTTCTAGTTTCATGGCGCTGTAATTTGTCATGTTCTTCTCTGATTCCTTCAGAGCTCGACTGGCATAAGCAATAACCCTGAAGCCTTGCTTTTGTTGTTGTGATAGCACAGCTCCCAGACCTTTAGAGCTGGCGTCAATTTCTAGCCGAAATGGTTTGTCAAAGTCTGCGTATTTCAATATCGGCGCCTCTGTCAAAGCCTTTTTCAATAGCTTAAACGAGTTCAGGCATTCATCAGTCCATAATTCACCTATCAGTTGTGTTTTACCTTTCTTTTTCTCCTTACTGTGTTTCTTTGTCATTTTGTTTACCAAGTCATGCAATGGTGCGGCAATTTTTGCAAAACCAGGCACAAATTTTCTATAATAGGAAGCAAAGCCCAAGAATGACCTGACCTCTACCGTAGTTGTTGGTTGTTTCCATTCTTTAACAGCTGCAATTTTATCTGGGTCAGTGGCGATGCCATCCGACGAAATCACATAACCCAAAAAATGTACCGATTTCAAACCAAAGCAGCATTTGTCTGGGTTCAGCCCTACTCCTATCTCCCTAAGACGGAGAAACACTTGTTCTAATCTTTTTAGATGGTCCTCCCAAGTTTTTGAGTAAACTAGAATATCATCCAAGTACACCAACATTATTTGAAATAGAAAGTCACTCATAGCCCTCTGCATTACTCGCTGGAATGTAGCAGGTGCATTAGTTAGACCAAACGGCATACGGGTCCACTCGTACAGTCCCAGTGGAGAAATAAATGCAGTTTTATGTTGATCGTTGGGGTGCATGGCCACTTGGTAGTAGCCGCTAGCCAAATCCAAGGTAGAAAAAAATCTTGCTCCCCCCAACGCATCAAGACATTCATCAATACGAGGCAAGGGGAATGCATCCCTTCTTGTGATATTGTTCAATTTCCGGTAATCACAACACAGTCTTATCTCCCCTGACTTCTTTTTTACCACTACTATCGGTGCCGCATACGGGCTTGTACTGGTTGTAATAATTCCCTTTTTTAGTAGATCGTTCAGGTGTGCCTTCACCGCAGAGTAGTGACTCGGTGGTAATCTTCGATAAGGTTGCGCCACCGGCTTGTCTTGTAGTAAGGGTATCTGGTGTTTTATTACTTCCGTGTAACCCAAATCACCCTCGTACGAGGCAAATATATCACTGTATTTATTCAGCAATTCATTTAGTTTTGGGTCCTCAGTTTCCGGGAATGTATATGATCGGCCATCCTCTTTCTTCACCTCGGCCGTCACATTGACCGGCCTAATTGTTACTTCATTACTGCTGGTATTGATCAGTTCGATGTACTGTGCCGACCTTTGTACCTCGACGTTCTGTGGTACTCCTACCAGAGTGTTAGGCGGTATAAAAATTTCCTCATCCAAAACATTTGCTACCAACCCTTGAACTAGTCCGTTTTCCGCTGATGTGTATGTCCGCAGTAACACGACGCCTGCCCTCAGTGCGGCGCCACATGGTTCTATCATCACATCACCATTCACGCTTCTATCACCAATTTGTAATGTGATTGCCTTGACCGTGTTTGCCGGGACTGCTGTCCTTCCTCTGGTCTTGGCAAACCTGGCCAACTTGGATCCCCGACCTGGTGTGGTCGGTCCGACAATATTTGTAAGAAATTCTGGCAACTGGCCAAGAATATTCATGCCCAATAGGCAAGGTATATTTGACACATTTGTCTCTAGGTTGTGTTTCGTAACGAACACCCCAACCTGCTTCAACCTATGTCCCGACACCACGACATCTGCCAGAAAATAACCACAGTATGGAATGGTTAGTCCATTAGCTGCCGTTAGGCGCATGCATGTGTCAGACCTCAACCTATGGTCTTTTCCTTTCATCCATTTGGTGTAAAAATTTTCCGTGATTGTCGTCACCTGGGAGCCTGTATCCACAATTGCCTTCACCGCGATGTCCCCAATCGTAATCACCATTTCTGGACAGACTCCCATCATTTTGTTTCCTGGGCCATAACCTCGCCCCTCTGTAGCCTGACCCTGCCTTACAGAGGACGACCGTTTCCCTGGCAGTACCGTGACATATGTCCGGGTTGTGAACAGGACAAGCAAATTGGTCGACCGTCAGCCGTCCACCGGAGTGATGGACCGGCGGGTCGCGGCCGTCCAACCTGTCTCTGTTTTGTCCCGTTCTTTTCCTGATTCTCAGCTGTTGACCTGCTTTCCAACCTCTCCAATCTTTGGTCAACCTTATCTAGGTGGGCCAACAGTTGAGCCATCATGGTCTCCATCGTGTCGGCCCCTGTGGGTGGGGATTGTTTCTGTTCCGGCACAGAGACTTTGTCCACCGAACAGTTCGATTGGTCCTCATCCTCGGACCTGCGGATCGCTGAGTTCCTGACCTGAAGGAAGGTCAACTGCGGGTCTTTGTGGACCTCCTCTTTCAACTCTCTCCTTAAGATCGGGGTTGCTAGCCCCTCGATGAAATGGTCCCTCAGTAGGCGCACATCAATGTCAGGTGTTTTGCCCTTTACCGAATCAAAGGCCCTGTTCATCCGGTGTGAGTACTCCATCACACTCTCCGCCATTCTCTGCATTAAGCCTACGAACCCTGACAGCAGTTGCGATCCCGACCGTCTCTCCCCAAAGGTCTCCATAATCAGATCCAGCACCTTATCTGGATCTGATTGGATGGTTTTATCGTGGCATTTGACCTCTGCCCTAACCGTCTCTCCTATACTGCCCATCAGCAGTCTTAATCTTTCCTCTGGTGACATGCCTCTCGAGGCCCAGGCCGCTTTGACCTCCTCACTGAACCTGTTGGTTAAAGTTGGATCACCGTCCCCGTAAAATTTGTTAATGTGGGACTCTCTGGGTAGGACCACTATATGGGTCTGCTTCTCGTCCAGAGTAGACATTTTATTCCGTAAGTAACAAAAAAAGAGTTCTTTCTTACCGTGTGTGTATGAAAAATTTTTCTCGTTCCTCAATTTTCACAGTTCCTGAATGTCCGAATTCACACACACACAAAACACAGTTATGCACAAGGTTGACTATGGGTGCCTCAAACGGCAAGTCTAGTTGAATTCATCCTGTCCGACGACGCCAATTGTAACGAGCGAACAGTTACCCTGCTCGCAACGCCACATGTTACGAGATTATTTGCCTGTAGTGCCAAATGTAACGAGTTTAACCACTCATTCTACACAACATCGACCACAGTAGAAATACTCGAAGATGCAGGTTCGCTATTGATCCTTTTATTACATGAATCAAGAAATGCTTCAAAATAACACAATGAATCAACAGGAATGCTTCACAATAATAGTCTGAATCAACTGACCCCTAACAGTCCTCACTAGGCTTCATATAACTGAATCCACATGTCTATCGTCCTTCTTAACCCAAGACGGCTAACCCGTTCTATAACCAACTGTCACACAGACTGACTGATCTAAAGCGAGCGATCGAAAGAGAGCGAGCTCCGCCGTCCCCTCCTATTTATCCCTTGTATTTGTACTCGTATTCGTACTTGTATTCATCCGTAATCGATATTTGTAATCGATGTCTCCGACTACTAGTTGCGCAGTTCTAACGTACAGCCCGATTAATAAAACATCTGCATCCTATCACTCAAAGTTGACAGGCCGTCTGAATCCCCTCGTACCGTTTCCCAAAATAGCACGCGTTGGCTTTGAGATTGTTATCAGTCCGATTTAATAAGCCACCTGCTATCAGTTGCATCAGACTGTAATACTGCGTCGCGGCTTATCGTTCGTTATCAGTTGCATCAGATTGTAACTAGTAGTTAGGCCTACCCTAGTTACATATATATATATATATATATATATATATATATATATATATATATATATATATATATATATATATATTTATATATATGTGTGTGTGTGTGTGTGAGTGTATGTATGTGTGTGCAGAGGGGGGGGGGGGGTGTGCTGGTTGGACTAAAGCTACAAGCCCCCAGATCATATTGTTCTCAATTGTGATATAGTCATTCGAGATGACGCTGTTAAATAATTGTTGGCGGATGGAGCTAAAATGTCAAATAACGAACTGATTCTGTGGACAAGCCGTTGGCTCAAGGAATTTCATTACACTTGGCTTTTGTACACACTACCGGGAAAGGGGTATGGGGCATCAGATCTTGGCTAAAGGAAAGAGACATTGACCAATGTAAGGAGACCTTGATCTAAGTAAGGAGACCTTGACAATGTAAGGAGGACTTAGCTAATGTAAAGAGACCTTGACAATGTAAGGAGACCTTGATCTAAGTAAGGAGACCTTGACAATGTAAGGAGGACTTGGCCAATGTAAGGACTTAGCCAGTGTAAAGAGACCTTGCCAATGTAAGAAGGACTTTGCAATGTAAAGAAACCTTGCCAATGTAAGGAGGACTTGGCCAATGTAAAGTGAATTTGACAATGTAATGAGGCCTTGAGTCAGTACGAGAAAAAATGTATCAAAAATATTTTGAACGAAACGTAAGTGATACAATTATTTGCCTCACCTTTTATCTTTTGAAATTAATAAAATTTCAAACGGGAAATAGATTAATGTTTTGCCTACATATTTGGCAAATTGAAAAGTAAGATAGCATACAAATTATATAAGTAATAGAAAAAAAAGTCGACGAGGATGGGATTCGAACCCACGCGGGCAGAGCCCAATGGATTAGCAGTCCATCGCCTTAACCACTCGGCCACCTCGTCTGTTGTTTATGTGAATTGACATTTTAATTTCTTACAATCAATGTTTGAACAACGGTCAGCAAAAAAAACTTGCAATGTCTACACACCACCCAACACTTTCGATACCCTCTTATATTCATCAATACATCAAACAGCAACCCTATAATATTGGCAGAAGAAGCCCTAGAAGAAGTTGATAGATTCACCTACCTTGGAAGTATTGTTGATAAGCAGGGTGGGACAGAAGCAGACATAAAAATAAGGACGGGTAAGGCAAGAGCAGTCTTCGACCAACTAAAAAATGTTTGGGGTTCTGGAGATTTAACCCTTGGAATAAAAATCCGGATCTTCAACACACGAGTAAAACCTGTTTTACTCTATGGAGCCGAGACCTGGAGAATAACTGCTATAAATAAGAAGAAAATACAATAATTTATAAACGCATGGCTCAGAACGATCCTGCGAATTTGCTGGCCTAAAACCATCAGAAATGACAACGGACTAATCAACTGCCAGTTGAAGTGGAGATCTTCCTGAGAAAATGGAAATGGATTGGCCACACACTCAGGAAGCCTGTATCCAGCATAACAAGACAGGCCCTCACCTGGAATCCACAAGGCAGGAGGAAGAGAGGCAGACCAAGAAATACCTGGAGACGTGACCTGGAAGAAGACACCAAGAAGATTGGATACACCTGGGGACAGTTGGAGAGACTAGTCCTGGACAGAGACGTCTGGAAAGCTCTTGTCAGCGGCCTATGTCCCAGTAGGGACGACAGGCAAACCTAACCCAACCTATGCTTAGATATTTGGCAAATTGAAAAGTTAGATAGCATACAAATTATATAAGTAATAGAAAAAAAAACAGTCGACAAGGATGGGATTCGAACCCACGCGGGCAGAGCCCAATGGATTAGCAGTCCATCGCCTTAACCACTCGGCCACCTCGTCTGTTGTTTTTGCAATGACATTTTAAATTTCTCACAATCAATGTTTGAACAACGGTCAGCAAAAAACTTGCAATGTCTTCACACCACCAAACACCCCCGATACCCTCTAATTTGCAATTAATTATGTCAGTATTAATTAAAAAATAATTATCGACGAGGATGGGATTCGAACCCACGCGGGCAGAGCCCAATGGATTAGCAGTCCATCGCCTTAACCACTCGGCCACCTCGTCTACGAGCCACGGAAAAATATTACAAATAGAGCTACTATTTGTTATAGCTAAATAAGTAGATTAAATACGCCAGGTATGTCTTCGTATCAGAGTTTCTTCGCCCCCCCCCCCCCCCCCCCCCCGAAATTTTTTACCGCCCCCCCCCCCGAACGAAATGAAATTTATATAATTTATATAGAAAATATATACTTTTAACAGTGTCCGCCCCCCCCCCCCCCCCGAAGAAAGTTTACCGCTCCCCCCCCCGAAGATTTCAAGTGCCCCCCCCCCCCCCCCCCGGAGAAAAAAGTCTGGAAGAAACACTGCTTCGTATTGTTACATTACACAACAATAAGCCTACACTAGCGCGAGTAAACGTACTTCATCGCACATCCTCATATAGCAGGAGGGTAGGGATGGCACGTCTAAAGGTATCTGGCTAAAGACATTGGTACATTTCAGACAAAACCGTTCGGGTTTTGAGAAAACACATGACAAAGTCGCGAAGAGTTTTTAATATATGCTGATGTAGGAGGTCTTTGACCAATGTAAAGAGACCTAGGCCAATGTAAGGAGACCTTGGCCAATGTAAGGAGGCTTAGACCAATGTAAGGAGGCCTTGACCATTGTAAGGAGGCCTGGACAATGTAAGGAGACGTTAGCCAATGTAATGAGGGCTTGACCAATGTAAGGAGACCTTGATCAATGTAAGGAGACCTGGCCAATGTAAGGAGACATTGACCAATGTAAGG
The DNA here is from genome assembly GCF_028476545.2 of Physella acuta. Lineage (NCBI taxonomy): Eukaryota > Metazoa > Mollusca > Gastropoda > Physidae > Physella > Physella acuta. The sequence goes on along the minus strand of NW_026732196.1, from coordinate 13,195 downwards.
AGGTGAGTAGGTGGTTCTCATCCCCTGATTTGCTGTAACACCATGGTGAGTAGATGTGTATCATAGTTTTAATGACGTTAATCCTAATTACCACCCTGCAAACAATGAGCCTACCCAAACTATTGAGGGGGCGGGCGGACCCCTCATTAAATGTGATACAAAAGCAAGGGGATACAGATAAATATCGGAAAAACAAACTTTAAATAATAACAAAAAAATCAACTCGGAGCCCAGCAAGTTAACCAGAGCTAATAAGTATGTGACGTGAACTAGAGCTTGTTAGTTGGTTTTAGTCAAGGAAAAAACAACAACCAAACTTGTGTATAAGCCGGAACGCTGGGTCCCGCTCTGACCCCCTGGCTGGGTTGGGATGAGACGACCGACCCCCTCGTCTTGGGTCCTAAAAGTAGCTAGCGCTGGCTTTGGCGCGGACGGTAACACATATCATGAGCCCCCCGGGGCGGGTAAGTGCGGCGGGCGCCCACCGACTCACCACCAGTCCACCGGTGCCTAATTGGGCACGGCTCACCCCGGCCAAGACCGGCAACTGCTCTGAATAAAAATATCAGTAATCCGGTTCCTATCTTGGCGGAGTAACGAAAAGAAATGCGAGGGGAGAAAAAAACACTGTCCCCGTCCCGTTCATTCCATAGGATCTGGCGTTTTAATTAAGGTATCGCTTGGTTTGTAATTAAAGAAATTATAAGAGGCTGGAACCACGTCTCGGCCGTGGTCGCCCCTGGCCACAGGGACTGGTGGCGGGGAGATTGCAGGAGAGGAGCGAGAAATGATAACGACGTCAATGCCATTGAGAGGAAGAAGACGAGGCCTGTCCTCGGCTTCCTTTTCTGGAAAACTGCTGGGAGCTATGCTGGGGCGTGCGCCGTCCCAAACGAGGGGCTCGACGCCCCCCCTCCCCCTCCTGCCACCCACCCCCGCCCCTGGTCTGTCTAATGAGGGGGCTGAACCTTGATTATGATACTTTTCGTCTGGTCGTCACGCGGGAATCGCTTCATTACTGTCGTGAGGGGATGGGGAGGGGGGGTGGGGTGGGGGGGTGCCAGTATCTGGCCATGTGTCGGGTTGGTATTGCCAGAAAAGTTGACACATTTTTCTCATTGCAAACCGTTTAGATTAGTTTATCATGAAAAAATGTTATCCAACTCACACGAAATCAAAGTCTGAAATCAATTCTAAGGCAGCAACTAAAGACGTTCTATGCAAGGTACCTTGACTCATTTCTGACTTTAAATGACAGCCAAATGTGGGGGAATCGTGTTAAATAAAAATTCGTTTAGTCACACTTAATAAACAGTTGATATCTGCATGTGTTTATAACAATGTTTATTTCCCTGTCGTGTATAGAATTATATTTTTTAACTGTATGTTCTTCATTACCAATGAATTAAGTTTTCTCTATAAAGGCGAGAAACGATTGGCTGCAAAACACAAAAAAAGTGTCTAAAATGGACACACTATAAACCTTAGGTTATTACACTCTATATAAAATTATAATTCTTCTAATTTCCTTCTACTCTATGTGCATATGCAGCAAATGCTTTTTAATTAGTTTGTGGAACTACTTTTAAAATCAGTAGTTGAAACTTATAATTCGAGGTTGAAAAATTATTTTCTTAACTGAATATTATTTTAAAATAAATTAATACAAAACATGAAAAAATCAAAGTAAAATTACAACAACACTTAAACGAGCATACATACATACATACACCATACAGCCACATACAATTATATTCTTTACAAGCTCTGTGAGTGTTCAACTTACTTCATTAAAAAAATATTTAAATATATTTAGTTTTCAAAAGCTGGAAACATTAAGAAACTATTCCATCCCGACCTGAGCTAAGGGTTCTGTTTAATATTTCAGTCGCCAATTAACAGATTAATGCTACCCTGGGTCCGTGCATCGTTAGACCGAGAGAAAATTAGTATTTCTTCATATCCGAGCGTCAGCCACCATTGTACCGCGTCCTGCGTCACGGCCCTGCGTCATTCAGTGATTAAATCACCGACCATTACCTGGCAATGCGAGATTCTTTTATCGGCCAAATCGGCCACCGGCTGTTGTGGGTCCGTGAAACAATAGCCCGGCGGTGAGTGACGCCAAAAACCGGGGGCACGACACGGGGGGCGGGGCGCTCCCTCGGTGAACGGCGGTCCATTCTTGGGGAGCCAAGCCTTGACACACTCGTAAGGTATTATCTTTTTTTCTGGAAGTCGAAACTCAAAACGAGGCTGATCGTTGAGAATCAGCCCAGGTCGACATGTACGGGGAAATATTGTGATTTATTTAAACTTGAAAACGTTATAATTACTCATTCCCGTTTTGTGGATGGAAAGAAATAATTTAAATTTCATTATTTTGAAATTTGAAACTTTTTTCCCTGTTCATTAAAAAAACCCGAGTTGAAAAAAAAAAAATGGAAACAAATTTTAATTTGTTCCTGGACAGCGTTCTACAATGAAAGCAATTACATCCTAACAGGCACACGTTATGAAATATTATACCGCACTGTAACGGCTTAATTGACAGCTCGTGCTAATAATGATAATATATATCGGTCTTTGGACCTCAGGCTAACGTTAGGGTTAGATCTTGTTTTTAAAAAAAAATAACAGTTAGGATTAGGACTAGTTGGTTATTTATGTACATTGCAATATATATATATATATATATATATATATATATATATATATATATATATATATATATATATATATATATATATATATATTGCACAATATATTTCCGGAATGTTTGAAATACTATAGGTCCTGTACAATAAGCCAGCAACCTCTATTGTCGCAGGTGACTCCTAGAATAATTATTAGGACCCTTTTTTGGAATATAATTATGCAAATATTTCAATAAATAAATGCGGTTCCTTGCATAAATAATAAAGTTGATTGAATTAATTAAAAAAGATCTTTGAATGGACAAATGGGTTTTATTTGATAAATAAATACAGGTTTATGAATATGCATTAAAGCTTCTATAAATAACAGTACTAGCAGAGAAATTTAAATTCATGCAGTGCAGCTGTATAAGTATGTTTTTTCACATGTGTCCAGTGTATTTGTCTATCCGTTCATCCTTTTTAGGATAGCAAAGTGTCCGTGAAATTTATTTGATTCATTTTTGGTATCACTTTTTAAAGTTAATCCTTAATGTTGTAAGCAAGCTGTACGCGTTTGTTCAGTCGTTATCATTTTGTTCATATCTTGTTCATATTTTACTTTATTATTTCAAATTTTTCATATTTTAAACAGAGTTCTGTACATATTTTGAATGGAGTTCTGTTCATAACTATACTATCACAACTATCCTAACAAACCAACACGCTCACGATTTAAATAAGCATATAAAAACATGGTTTTTAAAAGACGCCATTAACAAAATAGTTAATCGCATCAACAGCTCCTGACCAATGATTTCTCCCAGATCTGTTCCTGTAATTTCTACTTTAGCTGCATCTCATCACAAAAGTTACACCCAACCGACGCCATAAATGACAACCAACCTAAAGGAAATAGGCGTCTACTTTTATCTTCTTCTATGTTTGAGAAACACAAAATAATGTGTACCACAACTTTCTCTTCCATATCGTCAGGCACAAAGTAATAATTATATATATATATATATATATATATATATATATATTCTATATAATAGTTTCGCTGTCTGTCTATCTGACAAGAACGCTCTGTCTGACAAGAACGCTCTGTCTGACAAGAACGCTCTAGAGAAAACACAAGCAATTTAAAAACATGCACAGTAATTCGAAAAACGAAATATGACGTCGACACATTTAGCGTAGAGTAGAACATAATCTCAAACCAGAGAGTGCACACAGTAATGTAATGACGTCATTGATTCTCGCGTAAGTAAACATTGAAAAAAAGGAAATGTTGTCTAATCTAAATGGTTTGCGTGAAGAGTTTCTTGCATACAATTCTTCGGGTAGGGGCGAAGCCCCACCCCCCGCGTAAGAACGTCTGAGCCCCCCCCCCCCCCCCTCCCCAACTCAAAAGAAATTTCCTCATCGATACTCTATAATAAAATTACCGCCTAATTAATGTGTCTAATCTAAAAAGTGGTTTTCTTGCAATGGGACGGTAGACATGTTTTTTGGGGGGGGGGGGGTGTGGAGGGGTGTGGGGGGGTGTGGGGGGGGGGGGGGTGGTGTGTGGGGGTGGGGGGTGGTGTGTGGGGGGTGGGTTGGTTTCAGTGTTTCTTTCAGACTTTTTCCTCCCCGGAGAGGGGTGGGGGTACTTGAAATTTTCGGGGGCGGGGGTAGAATTTTCTGGGAGGGGGCGGACACTGGAAAAAGTATATAATTATATTTCGTTGAATGGGACGGTAGACATGTTTTTTTTGGGGGGGTGGGGGGTGGGGGCGGTGTGTGGAGGGGGTGGTGTGTGGGGGTGAGGGGTGGGGGTGGTGTGTGGTGGGGGGTGGGGGTGGGGGGTGGTGTGTGGGGGTGGGGGGTGGTGTGTGGGGGGGTGGGTTGGTTTTAGTTTAGAGAAAAGAGACAGCACTATCAGCCTAGCGCCCGTTGTACCCTTCCTCAACGGGCCATTTTTCTCGTATATATATATATATACTAGCTGCATCCCGTGCTCCGCCACGGTAAATCTTTTTAAAATATACCAACTTTGGAACAGAACATAACCAACAAAAACACAACACAAACACAAACAAAACACAACCACAACACAACCACAACCACAACACAACCACAAAACAACCACAACACAGCCACAACACAACCACAACACAACCACAACAAATGGTAAATGTACCAAGTTGGGAACAGAACAAAACTAAATACAACACAAACGAACGCAAAGAAAAAACAAAAACGAAAAAACAAACACAACACTCAACATAAACTCAATTTAAATGTAATCATAAAGGCATATTGCTCACAGTCTATCCCGTAGCGCCAAATCGCGCCCTTTCCGAGTGCCTGACACAGTTAATGAGGCGTAGCGACCCTTCCGGGCGCCCGGGGACAAACTTTCGATTTGCTACCCCCCCCCCCTCAAAATTTTGATTTGCACCCCTTTCCCTCAAACTTTCAATTTCCACCCCACTCCCTTAAACTTTAGATTTGCACCCCCCCCCCCCCCCCCCGCAAATTTTCAATTTGTTTTTCCAACCCATTTTGGCGCCCCCTAAGGTCGGCGCCAGGGGACATATGCCCCCCCCCCCTCCTTGCAACCCTCTGCTATAAAACCTCTAGCTTGTCCGCAAACCGAAAGATAGAATAATAGTTAGTAAATAATACGTAATAGTGTATAAAATAAATTAAAGGCATTATTTAGAATATCCGTGTTTTACAGACCATATTGCACATTATAAATTCATGCATTTTTTTCAGTACTTTTTAAAATTTACAACAAAGTTTCATGACTAAAATCATTGCGCACCTAATGAACGTGATGACTTAATAGGGTAATGGGGAATAGTTGATTAAAAATTATAATTAGTAAACAGTACATTCAGTGAATAAAATAAATAAAAGATAGCCTTTTATCAATCAATGCTAATAATAATATTCCAACAATAATGTACTCTTACACGTCTGCATAATTTGCATTCACATTTTGCTAATTATATTATTCCAACAATTATTCCGTCTTGCAGATTTTGCATTCACATTTTTAGCGTGAGTTCAATTTATTTTAAAATACCTCCCTTGGCAAAATTACTAAACAGTTTAATTAGATTTTTCTAACCTACAGTTATTATGTTATTAAAATGTATCCACTTTTTCTAGGAATATTAACGAAAACAATACTTAACATTGATCCTTTTAATATGTTTTAGCAATGTGCGTGTATTTAATATTCTCTTTACGTTATGCAAAATTATACAAACAGTGGAAATTATAAAATAGCTCTATGTCGTTATATAAACAAACCCTACTCTAATACTTATAATAATACAATGCGATGCACTGCAAAGCACTCCGTGGTGCGATGTTTACTTTTATGGTTCCAAAATCTATAGCGATGACGGAAGGAAGGACTGACACACTACCAGCCCGCTTATATTATATATATATATATATATATATATATATATATATATATATATATATATATAAATATATATATATATATATATATATATATATCTATAATATAATCGGGCTGAGCGTGTCCTTCCTTCCTTCCGTCCGTCATCGCTATAGATTTTGAGACTATAAAAGTAAACTACGCAGCATGCTGTGCTTTTCAGTGCACCGCAGTGTCTTATTATGAGTAATAAAGTAGGGTTTGTTTATATAACGGCATAAGGATATTTTATAGTCGCCACGGTTTTTACTCTTTCGCATAACGTAAAGAAAATATTAAATACACGCACATTGCTAAAACATATTAAAGGATCAATGTCCAATATCATTTTCGTTTATATTCCTAGAAAAAGCGGATACATTTTAATAACATAATAACAGTACGGTAGAAAAATCTAATTAAACTGCTTAGTAATTTTGCCAATGGAGGTAATTCAAAGATAAATTGAACTTACGCAAAAAATGTGAATGCAAAATCTGCAAGACGGAATAATTGTTGGAATAATATAATTAGCAAAATGTGAATGCAAATTATGCAGAAGTTTAAGAGTACATTATTGTTGGAATATTATTATTAGCATTGATTGATAAAAGGCTATCTTTTATTTATTTTATTCACTGAATGTACTGTTTACTAATTATAATTTTTAATCAACTATTCTCCATTACTATATTAAGTCATCACGTTCATTAGGTGCGCAATAGTTTTAGTCATGAAACTTTATTGTAAATTTTTAAAAGTACTGAAAAAATGCATGAATTTATAAAGTGCAATATGGTCGGTAAAACACGGATATTCTAAATACTGCCTTTAATTTATTTGCGGAAAAGCTAGGGGTTTTATAACAGAGGCGTAGCAAGAGGGGGGGGGGGGAGGGTGGAAATCGAAAGTTTGAGGGAGATGGGAGGGTGTAAATCGAAATTTTCCGCCGGCGCTCGGAAAGGGCGCGATTTGGCGCTACGGGATAGACTGTGAGCAATATGCCTTTATGATTACATTTAAATTGAGTTTATGTTGAGTGTTGTGTTTGTTTTTTCGTTTTTGTTTTTTCTTTGCGTTCGTTTGTGTTGTATTTAGTTTTGTTCTGTTCCCAACTTGGTACATTTAAAAAAGATTTACCGTGTGTTGTGGTTGTGGTTGTGGTTGTGGTTGTGTTGTGGTTGTGTTGTGGTTGTGTTGTGGTGGTGGTTGTGTTGTGGTTGTTTTGTGGTTGTGTTGTGGTTGTGTTTTGTTTGTGTTTGTGTTGTGTTTTTGTTTGTTTTGTTCTGTTCCAAAGTTGGTATATTTTAAAAAGATTTACCGTGGCGGAGCACGGGATGCAGCTAGTATATATATATATATATATATATATATATATATATATATATATATATATATAAAAGCTTAATCTTTTTCTCAAATAAATTAAGTAATTTTAACGACTATCTTTTCTAGAAATACATGAATAGCTGTTTTTGTATGAATATTCAAGAGTATTTATGTTTGTTACACTTTATTACTATTAAGTATTCATTAAAACTGATTCCTTCACCCACCCACCCACCCACCCACCCACCAACCACCCCCACTCAATTATCTTCGAGAAACTTCTCATTACGATAGTAAATCAAGACCGCTAGAACTCGCATATAAAATTTAATCGAAATTTTACTGTTTCATTTTTCTTTTGCTGAGGAATGCCCGAATCCCATTCTTGCCGTGGAAGGGGTGTGCGAGGTGCCAATCAATTTCTCCAGACCCCACAGAATGAGAGAGAAGAAAAAAAAAACCGAAATTGAGGCGGGGTGGGCGCAGGGTGCGACCGAGGATTCGGCTACGCTGCCTGGGGCGGTGACATTTCTGGGACTTGGAAGAACCAGGACGATCGCGGAGACTTCTTGTAATTGCTATTGTCTTGTGGGCTGGCTGTCTTGTGTGGGGTGGCTTGTGTGGGCTGGCTGTCTTGTGTGGACTGGCTGTCTTGTGGGCTGGCTGTCTTCTGTGGGGTGGCTGTCTTGTGGGCTGTCTGTTTTGTGGGCTGGCTGTCTTGTGGGCTGTCTGTCTTGTGGGCTGTCTATCTTGTGGGCTGGCTGTCTTGTGGGCTGTCTGTCTTGTGGGCTCGTCTGTCTTGCGGGCTGGCTGTCTTGTGGGCTGTCTGTCTTGTGGGCTGGTCTGTCTTGCGGGCTGGCTGTCTTCGGTGGGCTGGTCTGTCTTGTGGGCTGGCTGTCTTGTGGGCTGGCTGTCTGGTGGGCTGGCTGTCTTGTGGGCTGGCTGTCTTGTGGGCTGGCTGTCTTGTGGGCTGACTGTCTTGTGGGCTGGCTGTCTTGTGGGCTGGCTGTCTTGTGGGCTTACTGTCTTTTGGGCTGGCTGCCTTGTGTGGGGTGGCTTGTGTGAGCTGGCTGTCTTGTGGGCTGGCTGTCTTGTGGGCTGGCTGTCTTGTGGGCTGTCTGTCTTGTGGGCTGGCTGTCTTGTGGGCTGTCTGTCTTGTGGGCTGGCTGTCTTGTGGGCTGGCTGTCTTGTGTGGGGTGGCTTGTGTGAGCTGGTTGTCTTGTGGGCTGGCTGTCTTGTGCGCTGGCTGTCTTCTGTGGGTTGGTTGTCTTCTGTGGGTTGGCTGTCTTGTGGGCTGGTTGTCACCTGTGGGTTGGTTGTCTTCTGTGGACTGGCTGTCTTGTGGGCTGGCTGTCTTGTGGGCTGGCTGTCTTGTGGGCTGGCTGTCTTTTGGGCTGGCTGCCTTGTGGGCTGGCTGTCTTGTGGGCTGGCTGTCTTGTGTGGGGTGGCTTGTGTGAGCTGGCTGTCTTGTGGGCTGGCTGTCTTGTGGGCTGGCTGTCTTGTGCGCTGGCTGTCTTGTGGGCTGACTGTCTTGTGGGCTGGCTGTCTTGTGCGCTGGCTGTCTTGTGGGCTGGCTGTCTTGTGTGGGGTGGCTTGTGTGAGCTGGCTGTCTTGTGGGCTGGCTGTCTTGTGGGCTGGCTGTCTTGTGCGCTGGCTGTCTTCTGTGGGTTGGTTGTCTTGTGGGCTGGCTGTCTTGTGGGCTGGCTGTTTTTTGGGCTGGCTGCCTTGTGGGCTGGCTGTCTTGTGGGCTGGCTGTCTTGTGGGCTGGTCTGTCTTGCGGGCTGGCTGTCTTGTGGGCTGGCTGTCTTGTGGGCTGGCTGTCTTGTGTGGGCTGGCTGTCTTGTGGGTTGGCTGTCTTGTGGGCTGGCTGTCTTGTGGGCTGGCTGTCTTGTGTGGGCTGGCTGTCTTCTGCGGGGTGGCTTGTGTGAGCTGGGTGTTTTGTGGGCTGGCTGTCTTGTGGACTGGCTGTCTTGTGGGTTGGCTGTCTTGTGGGCTGGCTGTCTTGTGCGCTGGCTGTCTTCTGTGGGTTGGTTGTCTTCTGTGGGTTGGTTGTCTTGTGGGCTGGCTGTCTTGTGGGCTGGCTGGCTTTTGGGCTGGCTGCCTTGTGGGCTGGCTGTCTTGTGTGGGGTGGCTTGTGTGGGCTGGCTGTCTTGTGTGGGGTGGCTTGTGTGAGCTGGCTGTCTTGTGGGCTGGCTGTCTTGTGTGGGGTGGCTTGTGTGAGCTGGCTGTCTTGTGGGCTGGCTGTCTTGTGGGCTGGCTGTCTTGTGGGCTGGCTGTCTTGTGGGCTGGCTGTCTTGTGGGCTGGCTGTCTTGTGGGCTGGCTGTCTTGTGGGCTGGCTGTCTTGTGGGCTGGCTGTCTTTTGTGGGGTGGCTTGTGTGAGCTGGCTGTCTTGTGGGCTGGCTGTCTTGTGTGGGGTGGCTTGTGTGAGCTGACTGTCTTGTGGGCTGTCTGTCTTGTGGGCTGTCTGTCTTGTGGGCTGGCTGTCTTGTGGGCTGGCTGTCTTGTGGGCTGGCTGTCTTGTGGGCTGGCTGTCTTGTGGGCTGGCTGTCTTGTGTGGGGTGGCTTGTGTGAGCTGACTGTCTTGTGGGCTGTCTGTCTTGTGGGCTGTCTGTCTTGTGGGCTGGCTGTCTTGTGTGGGCTGGATCTGTTGTGTGGGCTGGCTGTATTGTGTTGACTGGCTGTCTTCTGTGGACTGGCTGTCTTGTGGGACTTCATGTCTTATATGGGCTGTCTTGTGGGATGCATGTCTTATAAGTGATCTATCTTCTCCTTGTGGTTTGTCTTGTCAACTGTTTGCTGAGGGGCGTCTGTCTAACAGATCTTGTAAACGTTGCTGCCGATCACATGTGTTAACTTACCTCGTTACGAACGCCATAAAAGGTAAAAGCTATGTAAAGAACAAAGCAAAGTCAGTTTATGATGTGTTACGATATTATCTCGAGTAGGCCCATAGCTGTATACCGAAAGATTGTTATTTCAGTTTTTTTCAACATGTGTGCGTGAGTACGCCGTGTATAAAAAAGTATGCGAGCATTGTTGTCATCAGTTTTATATATATATATATATATATATATATATATATATATATATATATATATATATATATATATATATATATATATATATATATATATATATATATATATATATAATATTATTCCACAAAATGTTAAATAATGTATCAATGTATATGCATATGGTACTATTAATACATTTTCTGAATCAACATTGAATACAAATGTGTAGGTTGCTTCCCCTGTTATAAATTAAATTTAACCAAGAGAAACAACCAAAGTGATCCTCCCAAAAGTCATAAAATACCTTAAAAATAGCTGGTAAGAAAAATAAATGTGAAATTTTATATATTAAAGTATTTAATATAAATTTTAGAAGTATGACTTCTAATTTGATATATTAATACTTAATAGATTTTAAAACAGTTTTAAAGCTCTAGTTTGAAAATACAACCTTTAGCTAAACACATACTTTTTAGAAATTAGGATGAAAACTTACATTTGTGTTATTATTTTACTGGATATAACAACAAAATGTTGCTACCATTGAAATCTTATTTATTTGTTTACTTTCTCGTATACGAAGTATAGAGATAATATTGTGACAGGGGTCGGCAAACTTTTCAGACGGAAGAACCAAAAGTTACAATTTACAATTTTTTCCAATTTCTAAAGAGCCACTAACACTTTTTTTCTTATTATAGCATGCTATTTCTTAAAGCATTTAATTAGGATTAGATGAATAAATGTTATTTTTGATTTGAAATAAATAGCTTTATATATAAAATAATATTTATTCATATAAAAACATACAAATGTTTCGCACAAAACATATAAAAGTATTTTAGCTATCTCTGTTTTGATAAATTTAGTTACCAAATAATATAACTATAAGACTTTCCCAATCCATTTTAGAAGTTAATACATTTTTTTCTCTTTCTTCACGGACATCATGTCAGGCAGGCCTCAACACCGCAACCTCCGACTAACTGGCTTGGATATTGGTTTGATTACCGTATCGGTCACTTCTGTACTTTGGCTCTCACCAGACTTATCTTCCACTCCACTGAACGCTGGGTAAACTCGTACCCCACAGTCCAGTACCCGGCCCAAACGTAGTAGGCTAATAACTATAAAACTAAGTCATTCAGGTCTAATTAATGCATACTGACAGACAGAGAAATGCATTCTGAATAAAAAAAACATTCCCCATTTAACGATATTTGAAAAAGTCGGCACTTCGGCAGTGGCAAGCATGGAATAGTCGCCACGGTGCTAGCTACAGCACGGCCGTGGGGCTGGGCCTGGTGTTCAAGCGGCTGTCCGTATACTTTCTACCTCACCTACTCTCATTGTTCTTTGATGAGTGTTTTTATGTCGTTTAAAGTTGTTTTTTTTTACAGTATAATATTTTTTTATGAGTTTTGAAAATGAAATAACATGTGTGTATGGAACTCGAGAGCCACATCGTGAGATAAAAAAGAGCCGACCCCTGTAGTGTAATCGTACAGTACATCAAAATCGAGATTTTCTTAAATATCTACGTCTCCCTGAGTACGAAAAAAAAACTACTTACGTACTCTTTTCCATCCGTCTGTTTGTCTGTCTGTGTGTACACAAAACTTGAATACCGTTTCAGCAAGGTTGACGAAATTTCATATATATGTATCATATCAAATGTGTAGTATTCTATAAACTTTTCAGTGACTTCTGATAACCGTAAGTGGCATTTATTCTACTTTCGGTTGTTCAAAAGCTTAAAACATGATTACTGTTTCAGTTTGGGGATACAATTTCATATTAAAGTAAATGATCTTATTCAATGGGTTCGTTCAAATTTGAGTGATCTCCGGTAACCAAAAGTAGTAGCCACTTTAGGCTATTTCCGACTTTTTTTTAAAAAGCCATAATGACATTATGTAGTGCCCGTCGTGGACGGAAATTACGACCAAAATTTTGAACATTTTTACCAGATCGATTCATTTTAAAATGTTCACGTAGGTCAAGACTCGAAGACAAGGTACAGTGACACAAAATGTTGATGAATTAGATGATTAAATTTTTAAAATTAATTATGGTTATCTTTATAAATTACACATTTTCTGCACTTTATATACACTTTGTTTGCTGTTCATTTGGTGCGCAATTCTTTTTTCTACGCGATATTTTCTACTAGATAAATGGCCCGTTGAGGGATAAATAAAAATGGGCGGTAGGTTGATAGTGTTGTCCTTTTCTTTTAAACTGAAACCAAAATCAACCTCAAATTTAACCTGAAACGTAAAATGTCACTGAAAAACGGATTGTTCTATCAACATTTTTACCGGATTCGGAAATTTAAAAGTTAATAAAATACATAATAACCCTAATCTTAATCCCGATACTAACTTTTAATATATGTATATATATATATATATATATATATATATATATATATATATATATATATATATATATATATATATATATATATATATATATATATAAATTTTTTGTACACCTTAATTCACTTCTCAAATTAGACAATTAAATTTGGTGTTTAATTTTTCTGTCTCTATTATCAATGACGTCAATGTTATATATATATATATATATATATATATATATATATATATATATATATATATATATATATATATATATATATATATATATATATATATATATATATATATATATATATATATATATATATATATATATAATATATATATATATATATATATATATATATATATATATATATATATATATATATATATATATA